>NW_017309906.1:757-37207 GCF_000935625.1 Nanorana parkeri
GGCATAAAAGGCAATACAGCTCTTACCCCCCGGCCCAGTGCGCCCCTGGTGTAGAGTGAGGCGACATCTAGGGATGCCCACAGGTAACCTTCTTTCCATTTATATTCTTTCAATATTTCTAGAATATGCCCAGAGTCCCTAATATATGAAGGGAGTGCTCCCACTAGGGGCTGTAGAAACCAGTCGATATAATTGGCTAGGTTACAGGTCAGGCTGTCCATGCCTGCTATAATAGGCCTCCCTGGTGGGCTTGTCGAATTTTTATGAATCTTTGGGATATGATAGAAATATGGAATACAGGGGTGTGGAGCTAGAAGGAATCTATATTCAGACTTCTGAAGGATCCCTGAGGCATATGCTTGTTTGAGGAGTACTTCCAACTGGTTTTTGTAAGTCACAGTTGGGTTACCTGCTAGTTTCTCATAGGTGTAGGAGTCCGACAGTAGCCTATGGGCCTCTGCAGAGTAGTCTGTTTTGTCTTGAATGACCAGCCCTCCACCTTTGTCCGCCTGTTTAATGACTATATTGGCGTTGGTGCTGAGGGATTTTACTGCTGCCTTCTCCTTTTGGGTAAGATTCCTAAGCTTAGTACCTTTATTGGAACAAAGCTTCTTGAAATCAGTATGGACCAATTGATAAAAAGTGGATATAAAGTTACCTTTGGAGTGGTGAGGGTAAAAGGTAGACTGTGGTCTGAAGGGAGTGGCTCTCACTTCTGGATCCATAAAGGGTAAGGACTCGGGAGTGAATTTGTGTCCGTCCCAGAGTTCTTCCAGGTCTCTGGCGGCCTGGTCATCTAAAGAGGAGTCTAACTCAGCAGCTGCTGAGACTGTCCCTATTGATTGGTGTGTGAATTTGGCGTTTTTTTGGAGAAAATGGTGGTGGAGCGTAAGCTTGCGAATATATCTATGGAGATCTAAAAAAAATTGCGAAGTCATTAGGGGGAGAGTTAGGGGCAAAGCTTAGTCCCTTAAGGAGGACCGCATATTCAATATCGTCTAGAGGATGCGAGGACAGGTTAAATATTTTAATTGTGGTGTCTGTGGGGGGGACTAGGGCTGTTGACTTGTTTTGCCTTTTTTGCTGTATCTGGCATCCACTTCTACAGCCTCTCCTTCTCTTCCGTCCGTTGATCTTTTCTTTTTCCGCACTTTTAGTGTGCGGGCTTGTGACAAAAAAGACTCGGCTTCCCTAATGGCGCAACCCTCTCTGGGTATGAGAGATTTGGGTTTGGTGCCCACTCTATTCCATTCCACCAGGGTTTCTTGTTCATCCACTGCTGATGCCCATGAATTATCCATATGGGAAGGTAGGGAAAGGGGAAGGGGAAGCACATCCACAGTGGCGGAACCCCTGGGGGGGACCCCAAATGGAAAGCAGACTCTTCCTCTACACCGGGGGTGGAGGCAACAGCCCTTGGAAAGTTCTTCCCATATGGTAATAACAGTAATGAACTATAAATGCAGTTATTCTAACTGTAAGCTTATTGAACGGTAATCAAAGTATACACAAACTTTAGTCCCAATGTACCCAATCTGTGTGTACTGTTAAGGACAACAACAGGCCAGAGGCCTCTCACCCAGACACGGAGGGAGATGTCCGTCTGTAGCCAGCAGGGATGTCAGGAATTATCTTCTGTGGTGAAGAATACTTATACTAGAAGCTGGAGTCTGATGTCATCAGGGGATCTGGCCATCCGCTTTAGCATTTGTGCATCCTGGCCGAGTCTCCGCCCACAATGTCCTCTCAGCAGGATGGCACCTCACCCGCAGTCTCAGCTGATCGTCTTCCAGACAGGAACAAGCAGCGATTTCCTCTGTGTAGCTGATGTCACTTAAGGACTGCACCTGTGACAAGTGAGTACAGTCTCCCTACAGCCCTGGCTGCACAGCGCAGAAATGACAGTCTGTGTTCTCTGTCTCCTCACACTGGACTAAATCAAGCAAACTTCTGCACACAGAACTCGCTTCCCCTTCTTCCTGTAGCACTCTGGGAAATGTACACACAGGCAGATAGAATTCCTCTTCAGCTTGTACATAATCCCCAAAAACTGTGCTCCCTGGCTCGTCCTGCAGCTGCAACATCTTCTCTTCTTAAAGGAGCTGGCACAACAACAGGGATACACTCTCCCCCTACTTGAAATTTTTGTGTCCCCACAAAGGGGACATTTGTATTTACAACTTACCAACTATAATTACAAAGAAGAGTACAATAACTTTGCATTAAACACCCTCCAATATACCATTACTATGGGCAGACAGTCTCAGTTTAAGAAATTTTTTAGCAACTGGTGTGGGTCGTAAGAACCTTCTCCAAGGTGTGCGGATGGCTTGTGTAGGAAACAAATTCTCTGAAAACTTTGTGGTTGCCATAGACACTTTAGAAGATCTTTTCATAGTGGGTATGGCCTCATCAGTGCTGCGACCCGGTGAATGACAGGTGAGTCTTTGAGGACGTCTTATCTGTTGTTTGTATCTTGACTTTAAAAGCCATGAAGGATCATCATCTGGATAATCATCATCATCTGGTGGAGGTGGTTCAACTGATTTTTTGATTTGTGGAATGAGATCATCTACCGATTCTGAAGTTTCGACTAAGGGTTCTTCCATTGCAGGGGGTGAAACACTGTCTTCTATTGAAGGCATCTCACAGACCTGTGGTACAATCTTTAGAGCATGCACTCTCAGATCACTAACCAGGATCAGAGGTGACAGTGACTTGAGAGTCACCTAGAGGTTCAGATGACCACACCCAATCCAAGCAGTAATCCTCATCTTCCTCACTGTCTCCCTCTTCAGCAGTGGGAGGAGGTTGAGATCTAGTAACTGGTTGATGTCTGGAAGTTGATGGAGGAGCACACGGTTCACTCCTGACAGGAACTCGAACAGCATCAGTCAGGGGCAATAGATGATTTCTGTGCCAGTTCTTCAAAGGCCCAGATCTTCCTTTGGGACAAATCTGATATACTGGCAGACCAGGTAGTTGTTTACATATGACATAGATTGAAAAGTCCATCGGTCAGCAAACTTGTGTCTTGCGGCTGGTCTCAGATTTCCTAGGAGGACTCGGTCATCCGGTTGTAGGTCTTGGACTTTCACTCTCAGGTCATAGTTATTACTATTCCTTTGTTCACGACTCTCATGGCACGAGCTTTCTCAAAGGCAGATAATAGGTTCCTCTTGAGTCTTTCTACATAGCCTCTAGGAGAGGTAAGGGAGGTATGGTCAGGTGACATCCCAAAAGCCAGATCTACTGGAAGATGTGCTTCTCTACTAAAGATGAGTCGGTAAGGTGAATATCCAGTTGCATCATTCTCAGTGCAGTTGTAGGCATGCACAATAGCAGAAATGTGTCTGGTCCAATGTTGTTTCTCTGCTGAAGACAATGTTCCCAGCATATTGAGCAAAGTCCTATTGAATATTTCTGGTTGAGCATCACCTTGAGGGTGGTAAGGGAAAGTCCTAGTCTTCTTCACTCCTAGTAGACTAAGTAGTTGCTTAATGAGCCTACTTTCAAAGTCTCGTCCTTGAGCCGAATGGATCCTTTGAGGATCTTTAGATTGTTCTTCTCTTAGATCCTTCTTGCTGAGAACGGGCAGCCCTTCATCTCTCAATAGAGCTGGATTAATATATAATTTGGGGATGCCAGCGGTCCGGACTCCAATGGCTTCATCTCCTACAGCCCCTTTTCTTGATGGTCAACTCCACGATACAAGGTCTGCACCCCTTCAGGAGTTAAGCAGATCCATTCATCTTCTTTAGAGGTGGCAGGATAAGGTATTCTTGATAAAGCGTCTGCATCAAGATTACTTGCTCCAGGTCGATACATCAAACTAAAACGAAATCCAGACAGGGCGGCTAACCAGCCTGTAGCATCCAATTTAGCAGTGGTTCGTATGTAGGTTAGAGGGTTGTTGTCGGTCTTGAGCACAAAGTTGGCTCCATATACAGTAGATAGTCTCTTAACTTGTTCACAACAACCCACTTTAAGGCTAGGAACTCGAGCTCACAGCAGGGTAGTTCCTCTCAGAGGGGTTAAGGCTTCGGCTTACATAAGCCACTGGTCGTAACAGCCCATCATACTCTTGGTACAACACTCCACGTAAACCATCTCAACTGGCATCGACATGTAATTCATAGGGCTTGGTGGCGTCAGCGTAAGCTAGTACCAGTGCTTGAGTCAGGCTTCTCTTAAGACTCTTGAAAGCTGCCTCACAAGAGGTAGTCCACTCATGTTGTATGCAAAAAGGAGGAAGAAGCGCAATGACCTAGCGCAGATAAAGGATGGTAGAGCAGAGGGGTGAAGTATGTGTGAGATGATTTTACTTACATGTAATCAGGTGGATCTGAGCTTTGGGAGTTGGGGGTCTCTTTTGAGGTGGTGCGATGCTTGATATGTCGAACTTCAGGTGGGGACTTCCAATACAGTGATGAGGAGATCAACAGTTGGATAAAATATAGGCACGGTGAGTGATCTGATGTGTACAGTGGACTGGTGTAAAATACATAGACTCACCAGTAAAAGAGGTTGCGGGCTCAGCGACGAGGGTCCATACAGATGATGCGGAGAGCAATATGGTAACCAGGAATAAACTTTTGTAGTGAATTTTTGGATGTGTCAAATCTGTTCACGTTTTATAATGCGTTGAGGAAGATTCTTTAAGGTGGTTAATCGATTGTTGATGAGTAGACAGACCTTCAAGAGCTGCCTGCGTCTGGCAGAGAGGCAAGGGGATGATAAGGGTTGAGTTGGGGGAAATGCACGACCCACCAATCCAGGTGGGGTGGACATGACTCAGGTACGAGAGATAGTGACCACCTTTTGGAGGTGGATGGAGAAAATGTTGATCGTCCGTCAGTGTGGAATGGCCGATCAGTGAAGGAGTGGTGGCGGTGGGGGAATATGAGTGTAGACCAGTATACCACTCCCAGAAAAGGAGGATGCATTGCAGTGCCTAACTGGAGCTAAGTGGTTCAGTATGCTGGATCTACAGAGCGGCTACCACCAAATTCCTATGCATCCTGAAGATCGAGAGAATACGGCGTTTATATGCCCTTTGGGGTTCTATGAATTCAATTGCATGCCTCAGTTTTTAACTGGAGCTCCTGCTACGTTCCAACGCACGATGGAGAAGACAGCAGGAGACATGAACTTGATAGATGTACTGGTAGACTTAGATGACCTGATAGTCTTTGGGAGAACCCTAGAAGAGCATGAACAGAAACTGGAGAAGGTCCTCCAAAGACTCAATGAAGAAGGGTTGAAGCTATCCCTGGAGAAGTGTCAGTTCTGCCTACTGTCTGTCACCTATCTAGGCCACATAGTGTTCACAGATGGAGTGTCCACTGACCCCCAGAAGAATGAAGCTGTGGAAACTTGGCCTCGGCCTAAAAACGTCAATGAGCTCAGGTCCTTCCTGGGGTTCTGTTCCTATTACAGGAGACAGGAGATGCTAAAAATCAGCAGAGTGGAGGAAAAAGTACTAGATGGGTCCAAACCCAAGTTTCAAAGTCCAAGGAGTCCAAACTACATGAGTGTAAAAAGTTGTGAAGGACAGGTCTAGTTGGTGAGCGCTCTTACTTTTGGATTGATTTCAATGCTGGTGTGCTGCTCCTGGTGTGTGCAGACCGGGTGTCCGGCGTTTGTACTAAAGAGGAAACAAAAAGGAGGAAGAAGCACACTGACCTAGCGCAAATAAAGGATGGTAGAGCGGAGGGGTAAAGAATGTGTGAGATGATTGTACTCACATGTAATCAGGTGAATCTGAGCTTTGGGAGTTGGCGGTCTCTTTTGAGGTGGTGCGATGCTTGATATGTTGCACTTCAGGTGGGGACTTCCAATATGGCGACGTGGAGATCAACAGTTGGATAAAACATAGGCACGGTGAGTGATCTGATGTGTACAGTGGACTGGCGTAAAATACATAGATTTACCATTGAATAAATGAGGTTGCGGGCTCAGCGACGATGGTCCATACAGATGATGTGGAGAGCAATGAGTGCTTTATATGTCGAACTTCAGGTGAGGACTTCCGATACGGTAACGTGGAGATCAACAGTGGATAAAATATAAGCACGGTGAGTGATCTGATGTCTGGTCCTGATTTAAAGTGCGATAGTCTATGCACAAACTAATAGACCCGTTTTTCTTGCAAACTACCACAATAGGAGAAGCATAGGGACTTTTGGATTCTCAGATTATCCCAGTCCTTTTCAGCTCTGCCAGCTGTTCACGTAGGTCATCTAAGTCTCCCAAGGTGACCCGACGAGACCTCTTCCGAAAAGGTCTATCATTTTGTAGGTGGATGCAATGTTTGGTGCTCTTTGCACACCCTACAGCTGAAACTACTTGCCCGACTTGGCATCTTCACTTCACTGCATCATCTTGAGGTATACAGGCCGTAAAACCGGATGCACTCTCGGAAGATCAGACTTTTCACCAGTCAGAAGAGGAGTCATCTCACCAAATCAGTGTTGGTTCCGACAATGATAGAGGTTCTATCAGACCCCGGGAGTCAAGCACTCACTTTAGCCAGAGTGTCAAATACCCCAATTTGTCCAACAGTGGGGCTAAACTCTAACCGAACTTGCACATACCCAATATAGGAAAGACTCTTGGTCTCTATGCCCCCAATCTCAAGTCCTTCCAGCTTCTGTAGTGGCACATGTTTCAGGAGTTTTTCATAGAAGTCTTGATAGATTAGAGTGACCTGAGCGCCTGAATCAAGGAGTGCCTTGGTGTAGACTCCCTCCACCTGTACAGAGACTCAGTGGCGGAACTACCGCTGGTGCAGGCGGTGTGGACGCACCAGGGCCTCCGGCCTCTAGGGGGCCCAGCGCCGGATCGGTACCCAGCGGCCAGCGGGCCCCCCATCTCTGCGCCGAGAGTGTCAGATCATCCGTTTATCCGACACTCCCGGCGCACAGCCGGCCGAGCGCTGCGGGAGGAGAGCGCTGTGTTTGTGGTTTTTTTTGGGGGGGGGGCCAAAAAAAGATCTTGCACCAGGGCCCTTTGTTCCTTAGCTCCGCCACTGCAGAGACTATTGGGGCTGGGCCGACCAACTCATTGGGGTATTTCTTGTGATTGGCAGTGGATGGTTGAGCCCCTGTCGATCTCATTGTTTTTTTTCTGCTTAGTTCGAGGTGGTTGATTGGAGTTCCTGGAAGCGTGCTTTAAAACTGGTTTGTAGCTTCTCCTGCTTGTTTGTCCAATTCTTATCTGTGGAGTAAAATTTAGCTGGGCGCCCAGTTGGCTTTATTACTGGGGCTCTTTGAAGATTCCCTTCCTTCCATAGTTCCTTTAGGACTTCCTCCGCCGTACTTACAGGAGGCCTCTTTCGTCCTAATAAAGGAATTGGAGGTTGTATATCTTTGAGAGATTCCTGTAGATCAGCATGGGCTTTTGCCACTTTCATAATTGCTTGACATGTATCCGCTTGAATCCCTGCCATCTTCCTGACAGTGTTTTGTCATTCAAGCTGCGTCTGTGTTAAACTGAGCTACATTGTCTTGATTGTCTTCATCAGAAGGTATGTGGGTTGTAGCTTGTTTTTCCATGTCAATATCCGGCTCATAAGTGTACTCGGAATCATCCTCATCTGAAAAACTCTCACAATATTGTAGAGGATGCAGGTAAACCTTTTCCTCTTTTTGAACAGGTTTCTCCATAGTACTCGGGCTCCAATTTTGTTTCTTCTAAAAGAGCTTCCTTTTCTCATACAGCTCGGATCAGTTCAAGGTATTTTAACACTTTATTGCCCTCTCGTGTCTTCAGTTGTCACATCTAGGGTCTAGGGGTTGAGCACCTTTCAGTATCTGTCGGATTCTGACCTCGTCGACTGTGGTGGAATCCATCCCTTTTTTTAGCAAGATATGGTGCAGTATCTTGTCGAGACGCCTCATATAGTCAGACATGTTTTCACCCTTTTGCTGATAGGTGCGTTCAAACTGATACACCAACTCAGCAGCTTTCTCTGTTCACCCAAAGACTTCCTGCAGAATATTTAGGTAATCTAGAGCAGTACAATTCTGTTGACTGAGCTTCAGATTTTCGAATGGCTTCTGAAGCAGGGCCCTTTAAACCTTCGGTAATTCTTTGGTTTCTTTTGCTCCTCTGGAATATCCCATTCTTTCAGGGCCTGCATTGCTTGTTCAATCCATTCTTCAAAACTCTCCTCATTAATGGGCACTGGTAGATTGTCTGAGAAGAATCTGAATTTGTGGTATCCAAACCCAGTATAGGGAGGATCACTCTTCTGACACTTTAACACAAGGTTTCCAATTGCTGAAATGAACTCTGGAGCTATGCTCACCACTGAGTCAAATGGAGAAGCACTCTGGACTGGAGCAGCTTAGTTTGTGCTCTCTGGGTTGTCTGTTTCTCTGCCCGAATTAACTGAGTCTCTATTTCTTCGGTCAGTTGCACACGTGCATTCTGAAAACAGGCGGGAATATTATTTTTCCATTCCCGCAATACATAAGTGTGAGAAGTTTCTGGGTTCACTATCATGTTTACTATCAGCCCCCGCTGTTCAGGTGTTAGGGCTTTTATGGCCTGACGAACTTGTTCCATTGTCCAGGTTCAGTGTGGATATCATTCACCACACTAAGCTCTATTCTGCTATTTTGATCTCTGCGCCATTCTGCTGCTGTCTCTGGATACATGATGTTGACTGTGTTTATTGATGAGGCTACCAATTTGCGAGGGATAACATGGAAATCCCGGACGTGAAACCCCCAAGTGTAGCGCTCCCCCTTCCCCATCAGCACTATCCCAGCATAGGATAACACTACCAGTGGCTCTGAAGGGGTGATCTACAGTAAAATGAAATAACAGGTCTCTCTGTATTTCCTCTGTGATGTACCTCAATGATAAATACACAGCACACACAGAGGCTTTAAATTAATATTTACTGTATATAGTAATCTGAATAGCAATGCATATGATTAACACTTATCTCTAAGCAGTATGACACACCGACTTCATATGAGACACAAGCATAACAGTAATGAACTATAAATGCAGTTATTCTAACTGTAAGCTTACTGAACGGTAATCAAACTATACACAAACCTTAGTCCCAATGTACCCAATCTGTGTGTACTGTTAAGGACAACAATCTGTGTATACTGTTAAGGAGGCCTCTCACCCATACACGGAGGGAGATGTCCATCTGTAGCCAGCAGGGATGTCAGGAATTATCTTCTGTGGTGAAGAATACGTATATTAGGAGCTGGAGCCTGATGTCATCAGGGGATCTGGTCGTCCGCTTTAGCGTCTGTGCATCCTGGCTGAGTCACCGCCCGCAATGTCCTCTCAGCAGGATGGTACCTCACCCGCAGTCTCAGCTGATCGTCTTCCAGACAGGAACAAGCAGCGATTTCCTCTGTGTAGCTGATGTCACTTCAGGACTACACCTGTGACCAGTGAGTACAGTCTCTCTACAGTCCTGGCTGCACAGCACAGAAATGACAGTCTGTGTTCTCTGTCTCCCTACTTCCCCTTCTTCCTGTAGCACTCTGGGAAATGTACACACAGGCAGATAGAATTCCTCCTCAGCTGTGTACACAATCCCCACAAAACTGTGCTCCCTGGCTCCTCCTGCAGCTGCAACATCTTCTCTCTTAAAGGAGCTGGCACAATAACAGGGCTACATAACCGTAACGTTCGGTACCTTTAGTTCCGGGTGAGGCATTCCCAGCCCCCCCCCCCAGCATGCCCCGCCCCCGCCCAATGAAGCCCCGCCCATCTAACCTAGTGTGAAGGAGGAAGGGACAGCTCTTGCCTCATTAGTTAGGTTACACAAGCAGTTGGGTTGCCCACTGCTGTGTAACCTAACTATCTGCCAGAAGCCGGATGCAGCACTGCCTGTAATTAACAGGCAGCGCTCCGTCCATGACAGATTACACAGCGGAGAGGCTTTCCCTGCTGTGATACCTGCTAGAAGCCGATCTGAATGGAGAAAAAGCTGATAGCTTCAGACTTGAAGCTGACAGCTTTTTCCTCCATAATACTAGGTGAAGCTCTGCCTCCCCTGACCGCACGTCCCTGCTACATAAGATTAATTCTTCTGACAATGGAAAGAGGGAGCTTAAACCATATGGACCATTTTCTTTTCACAAATTGTATAAGAGGAGTAATATTAGCATTAATCGCCTGCTTAAGTCTTTAGTGAGCACTATATCCTGGTATTTAAAGGCAGACACTACCTTCAGAGGGAAGTTTGTATTATAAGAGGAAGTAGGGCTTGGGGATAGGGACATTAGAACAGACTTTTGCCAGTTAATATTTAATCCAGAAAATGACCCAAAAGTTTTAATAGAATGCATAGTTAGGCTGAGTGTGGGAAATATTGCTCAAATACAATAAAAGATAATCTCCATATAAGCCAATGCAGTCTGTCCTCTGTCCTAAAGTGATCCCTCAGAAACCAGCTGATTGGTGATTTCTAATGGTAAGGGATATAATAACTATGGCAAAAAGGAGAGGGACAGTGATCAAGCTTGCCAGGTGCCTTGTTGTAAAGGTAATGAGGGGGACAATATATTATGGAATAAAATATATTGGTCCATTTACAGAAATTGGGGCCAAAGCTGAAACTACACAGACATTGTTGTAGAAAAGGCCACTCAACAGAGTCAAATGCTACAAATCGGGTACATGTCCCAAATGTGCAATAATTTGAGTCCTGCAAATGTTAAGCAAGGTGGATTACCCAGGCATAAAGCCTGTTTGATCAGTATTTATGATCAAGAGGACAACTGACATCAACCTTTGAGCAAGAACTTTTGCTCAAATGTTATAGTCCAGGTTTAAGAGAGATATTGGTCTAAAAGATGAGCAGTCAGCGCGGTCCTTTTCTGGTGCTATAATAGGATAATAGTTGTGTCATACATAGTTGCCGGCAACAGACCCTGTTCGAAAGAATTTGCACTAAGACAGGAGACAGTATGTCCATGTATGTACTATACACCTCCAATGGTATACCGTCAGGCCCTGAGGCCTTTCCTGTAGCTAAAGACCTAATTTGCTCCTCAGTAATCTCCTTATCCAGCAAATTCAGTTGGTCAGCTGTCAACTGGCGAGTTCAGAAGAATACATTTGCACATAAAACTAATAGAAACAATGAAGGATATCTGATGCATTTGATAATGTGGAACCATTGTACACACCACACGATAGAACACACACAGAACAACACACTAGCCTGTCTGCTGAAACACACATTAGAGATTGTAGTTGTTATAGTTGTTTAGCTATGTGATCTAGTAACATACTAGATTGATTCCCATATATAAATATTTCTGTTTAGCAAACAAAAAATCTTCCTTTTAGCATTTTAATGTATTTAATTTCCAAGGGTATTTGGTTAGATTCACCCTGCACTGCTGTGTTGGTGAAAGTCCACCTTATTTCCTGTAGTCCCGTCAGTGGAGAACTCTTTGGTTGAAATGCTCGGCTGTGGAGCAGGCAAGTTAAAAGTGTTTGCTGTGCATGCCGTTTGAGGGTAAAGAAGAGTTTCTTTCATTACTCACAGGCTTCAATTTTTAAGGCTAAACCCAAACTCCAATGCCAGGAGCCCAGTTTTACCACAAACCCAGTCCAATAAATCCCTCAAAACTTTAGACAATTCCTTTTTGGCACTGAAGGCAAACTAAAGTTATCTGTTCAGTCCCATCCCCAGTTCAGGTCTCTCAACCTTTCTGTATCACTGCACAGATTAGAAGACCTCCATGCAGCCCGTGCGTCTCTCCTGTAACATGGGATTATTGCCCCAGGCCGTGTGGTGGAAAGTTTTCAGGGGTTTTATAAAATTTTCAAAACAAAGTTTCAAACCAAAAAGGGGGCATCTGCCCCATCTTGGACCTGAAGGCCTTAAATGTGTTCATTGAGCCCCAAAAAATTCCCCCTGAAATCCTCCAACTCGAAAAAGTAAGGGAGACTTTCTTGTCTCTGTCAAAAAGACGTGTACTTGCATGTCCCTATTTTCCCAGCACATCATGATTCCTGAACCTTCAGACGTCTGCATTGGAGCCAACTAATTGCTTTGGGTATCTGGGTCTGTTCCCAGGCACACATCAAGCCAGAGTTTTCCTTCCAGAGAAACTTCAAACTTTGCCAGTCTCCCAGACTTGGACTCCTCAGTCCAGGAGTCAACAGACTCTTCGCTTATGTATGCAAGTCCTGGAGCTGATGGTAGCCTACTTTGAGGCAATCCTGTTTGCCCTGTTCCACTCCAGACCTCTACACCTCGACATGCTGTCATCATCGGGCAAATCGGTATTGTCACTGGACAAACCAATTCGTCTGTCACCAAGGATCAGGTTCTCTGTTTTTGAGGGTTCAGGAATCCAGCTCTGGAATTGGGTAAATTTTTCCTTCTGATCTCTTGGAAGATTCTCACAACAGATGCCCGCCTGACAGGATATGGAGGAGTTCTAGACACCTTGTCAATGCAGAGAACTTGGATGCAGAGGGAATCTAGTCTACCAATCAACATCATGGAGCATTGGGTGATTTGGTTGTCCCCACAATGCTGGACATGCTCTTTCATCTTTAATAGCTCCGAATTGGCACAGGCAGTTGCGGTATTCCAACCGTATTAAACTCCGGGCAGGCGCTCCAAGGACTCTTCCAGATTGTCAGGATCTTCTGTCCCAAGGACCAGTTTAGCACCCTGCTTCACGATCGCTGGCTCTAATGGCACGGCTGCTGAAGTCAAGGTTTTGAGGGACAGGGGATCTTTCCAAATCAGTGATTCCTGTGATGCAAACAGCTAGGAAGTAAATTTCCCACAACTATCGCACATAGAAAGCATACTTTGTTTGGTGTAAGAAAATAAACTTTCATCCCAGAAAATATTCCATGGGACTAATCCCTTTTTGCAGTCAGGTGTAGATCAATAGTTGGCCCTGAGTACCTTCTGAGGGGCATATCACAGCTCTTGTGATCTTGTTCCAAGGACCATTAGCCTACCATTGTTTGATTAAGACCTTTGCACAGGGTCTCTTATGTGGCTCCCCGTGTGCATTTACCCGTTACTCTGTGGGATTTACATTTAGTTCTCTCAGCTCTTCAAAAACCCTTCCCCTTTCCTTACTTAATTCTAAGGTTATTTGTCTTTTTGTCATCACCTCTGCGAGGCGCATGTCTATACTGGCGGCTTTGTCCTGTCCTGTCCTGTCCTTTGACAGGACAGGACAGGTCATACTAAGGCCTAGAGCCTTCTTCCTTCTTAACCGCCTCCCGGCCAGCCGTTGTTATAAAAACGGCCGGCCGGGAGCTTCCTAGATCTGAGCCGGTGTCTTTAAACGCCCCGCCCCCCGCTCAGGCGCGTTCATGATAAACAAGGTATAGAGATAGTAAAATCGGCTCTATACCTTGCTCTAGCTGTGACAAATCACAGCTGTCACAAAAGTAAACAGAGGCTGCAGTTTGCAGCCTTGTCTCTATTTCCTCTCTCACACACCGTTTGGTTGTGAGAGACAGGAGATAGAACTTCACAGATCATCCACAGTAAGAATTTAAAGCGATACACCTTAATACACTGATACACAATGCACTCTACTACAGGCTAGTGTCAAAGTGTCAATTCAGTGTCATCTTTGGGATTCACAGTGTCATCGGTGTAAGTCATTAGTGCCAGTTGCAGTGTCATTAGCACGATTCACAGTGTCAGTGCGTTTCAGTGCCACATTTGCAGCACATATCATCAGCACTCAATGCCAGCAGAACATGCCAGTATCTACCACCGTGTCAGCCTACTAGCACCAATTACCGTGTGATGCTCACATAACCGGTACAGTCATCCAAATACCAGTGCCCCCAAGTATACGCAGTAACAAAAATGTCATAAAAATGTACAGCAGCGAGGAGGCTTTTCAAATCCTCAGCATGTCTGGTGAGAGTGACGGAGAGGCCTCTCTGTCAGAATCTGGATCAGAGTATGAACCTGTGGAGAGCAGCGGTTCAGTAACCTCTGATTTAGAAGAAAAAGTTGTGCCAGCTAATAGATCCAGGAGTGCTGTCCAACATCCAGCTGACATGCAGCAGCCAAGCAACGGTACTGCTGCTCATCCCCAAGCAGAGGCATCCACCAGTACCACCGCTCATCCCCAAGATCAGCCACGAAAGAATTAGACCCCAAAGAGCACATACTAGTGTACTACCAGGGGCACTTTCAAATCCCTTGTGGCTACCCTCTAATTCAGCCACACCGGTCACCCGCCATGTATTGCCAATCCAAGAGTCCAAGTCAAAACGGAGAATTTTACACCAATCCAACTTTTGTATTTGTTCTTTACTGGCGACCTCTTCAATTTGATTGTCAACCAAACCAACCTTTATTATCAACAGATCAACAGTTAATTGCAAGCAATCCTAATTCCTCCTATGCCAGGCCATTTCAGTGGAGGCCTCTGAGTGTTTCTAAATGTAAAACCTTTCTCGGCCTAACACTTAATATGGGACTCACCAAAAAAAAATTAGCTGAATGCGTACTGGTCTACAAACCCAATTCATGACATGTCCCTATATTCTGCAACCATGTCCAGGACAAGATACAAAATGATCATGAGGTTTCTTCATTTAAACGACAATTCAACTTGCCCTCCCAGACGTCACCCCACATATGATAGGTCCAAAAAATTAAGCCACTCATCAATTTGTTTTCTGCCAAATTTTTGGAAATGTATACCCCCCAGCAAAATATTTGCATTGATGAATCCCTTATTTATTTCACAGGCAGGCTTAATATAAAACAGTATATCACCAGAAAATGTGCCAGGTATGGGGTAAAACTGTATAAGCTTTGTGAAAGAAACACTGGATACACATATGACTTCCGTGTGTATGAAGGCAATGATAGCCATTTGGAGCCCCCTGGATGCCCATTGTACATGGGAATCAGTGAAAGAATTGTGTGGGACCTGCTGTCACCCCTATTCCACCAGGGATACCACCTCTATGTGGACAATTTCTACAGCAGCATACCCCTGTTTAAACACCTGTTCCTCCAAAAAAAACCAGCCTGTGGTATGGTGCGATCAAACCGGATTGGCTTTCCCCAAAATATTGTCCGCAAGAAGAGGAATGACGAACTTTTGGCCCTCAAATGGAAAGACAAAAGGGATGTTTACATGCTGTCATCCATCCACCCAGATACATCAGTGGAAATACAAGGAAGATCTGGCCTGTCCCAAAAACCTCTGAGTATCCACAAATACAATCTCTATATGGGTGGTGTTGATTTCAACGACCAGATGATGCAGCCCTACTTGGCAACCAGAAGATACGTTCACTGGTATAAAAAGTTTCCATCTTTTTCAATTGGCTATGTACAATTCACACGTAATTTATAAGTCTACAGGAAGAGCTGGCTCTTACCTCCAATATCAAGAAGCAATTGTTACATCCCTGATTTCCCAGGAAGGCCCTGCTTCTGATAGTCTTCAGTCTGATGTAGTCAGCAGGCTGCATGATGTCCACTTGCCCGATAAGATTCCTTCTACCCAAGAAGACCAGACAACTCAAAGAAAGATTGTGTGTAGCAAAACATTAATAAGGAGGGAAACAGGTTACTATTGTCCCAACTTTCCCTCAAAACCTGGCCTCTGCATCAAAGATTGCTTCCCCCTCTACCATACCTCACTGCAGTTATAGTGTAGGTATGGTGAAGATGTTTATGGGCTTCACTAGCTGTTATTTGCCTGTGCCCGATCTCTTGTGTACCGACTTCCACATTTCTGCCTGCTGCCCTGACTAATACTTTGCCTGCATACCGACCACATCTCTGCATGCCTCCTGAACTGATCCTTGCATGTCTGTCAACCATGTCTCTGCCTGCCACCTGGATTGATACTTTGACCTGAATACTCACAACACCTCTGCCTGCTGCCTGAACTGACCTCGGCCTGCTTACTGACCATGTCTCTGCCTGCCGCCTGGACCGACCCTTTGCCCACATACTGACCACGTCTTTGCCTGCCACCTGAACTGACCTTGGTCTGCATACTGAACACTTCTCTGCCTGCCACCTGAACTGACTTAGTTGACCAAATGTCTTCCTGCTGCCTGTAGTGACCCATCTGCATGTCCAACGTACAATGTTCCATCCATAACACCAGTACCAGTCATCCTCTGAAGACAGCTGCACTCATGGAACCACAGGTACTGTTTTGTTTACCTTTTGCCAAGCTTCCTGTACTTCCTGGTCACTGAACACAGCATTGTGTATAATTCCCGGGGTTAGCCAAGTACCATAAGGTCTGCTTGGCTTGGGGGAATGGGGTCGTACCATTCCCCCAAAGTGCTCCATACCAAATACCATGGAGCACTTTGAAAACTTCATGGTGCTCCATGGTATTTACACTCCTCTTTCTGTGGCTAGGCTGTGAAAAAGTCTTACATGTGTGATATCCCCATACTCGGAAGGAGTAGCAGAATGTGTTTTGGGGTGTAATTCTGAGCATACCCATACTGTGTATAAGAAATATCTTATTAACTGACAACTTTGTGTACAAAAAATACATTTCCATTGCTATCTTCATTTTTCAAAAACTTGTGGCAAAAAAATGAAATCTTTAACACACTCACCATGCCACTTATTAAATACCTTGGGGTGTCTGCTTGCCAAAATTGGGTCATTTTGTGGGAGTTTCTATTGTCCTGGCACTCCAGGGCCTCCAAAAATGTAACAGGTAGTCAGGGAATCAGATGATTAATTGATGCCCCTTGAAAGCCTCATGGTGCTCCTTGCATGTTTGGCCCCTCTATGTGGCTAGGCTGTGAAAGTCTCACAGGTGTGGTATCCCCATACTCAAGAGGAGTAGCAGAATGTGTTTTGGGGTGTAATTCTGAGTATAGCCATACTGTGTATAAGAAATATCTTATTGGAGCGTGGCTTACACTGCAGGCAAGATGGCTGCTTAATTGCTCAGCACCGAGACTCACTCATTACTCACTTTTCGCTTCGTATCCCTCACCATGGAGAAAATCGGCAAGCTCCTACCTTCCTCCGAGCCCTCGGTGACATAGCTTCACAAGCAAATAACAGAGATCTTCCGACAACGGTCAGAGGCCTCGGACCCGCGATCTTCCAACATGGTGTCCGCCTCCCAACACGTGGGCCAGTCGGGTCTCCAGAGTGAGCCTAGGTCCTGATCGCAGAGCGAAGACGCCCTTTCTGCTTGCCTGAAACAGCTCCCAACGAAAGCAGAACTCTCCTCCATAGCGGGAGACATTAAGACATCCCTGAACTCCGATATCTCTGATCTAAAGAGACATCTTGGAGGAGAGGGATTGTACCCTGGCAGCTCTACAGTACTACAATGCCGCCTCTGCTCACACTATGATTGAAATGCGAAGGCACATTGAGAACCTAGATCAGTGGTGCCCAATCGCAAAGCGAACAGTAGATCGCAAAGCGAACACTGGTAGATCGCAATCAGCTGTGGCCTGTGTGGCTTCTCCTCTGAATCCCCACTGCTCTCCCCCTTCTGTATGCAGCGGGGATCCGAGGAGAAGTGAAGAAAGCGATACAGCGGGGGGCGGAGGAAGGAGCCGCTGTCACGGCAGCATGGCCAAGCGGTGAGGAGAGAGAGCCGCTTGGCCAGAATCTGACAGCTGGCGGCTCTTTCTCTCCTCACAGCCGCTCAGCCATGCTGCTGTGACAGCGGCTCCCTCTTCCACTCTCCGGCTGCAGCGCTTCCTTCACTTCTCCTCGGATCCCTGCTGTATACAGATGGGGAAGAGCAGCTGGATCCACAGGATCCAGTACTATGTGTCCTCAGTTATGAATGAAAAGGAAGTGCTTTACATCACTTCCTGTTCATTCATGAGTTTCTCAATGGGGAGTAGCACTCTGTACAGAGGATTCTCCCCATTCAGAAACTGGATGATAGCAAATATTTTCTGAATTAATGGGAAGCCTCTGTACTTTCCATTCATTTAGAACAGATGCGGCAGAAAAAGAGTGTCATGAAGCCAGAGCTAGCCTGTGTGGCCGGAATGCTGGAAGGGCACCTGTGCATGCATTGTCCTACACAGAGGATGGTGTGCGGCCGCGTGTCTCAACGTGGGCGTCCGCGCACCACGCCGTACGTGCAGACACACCCGTTCCTAATGATGGCGCCAAAAGGGCTATTTAAGGCTGAGACACCCAGACCTCCCTGCTGACTGATCTTAAGCTATTACATTGTTCCTGAATCCTGTGTACCTGTTTGATATCCTGCTACCGACCCGGCTCGCTTGACATTGCTCCTGTTCTGTGTTCCTTGACCCCGGCTTGTCTTTGACCTCTCTCCTGCCTGCTCACTGGATACCACGCTGCCTGCAAGTTACCGACCCGGCCTGTCCCTGATTACATCCTGCCTTCTGATTCTGTACTTCGCTGCCAGATTGTTGATGACCCGGCTTGTGTTACTCTGCTTCCAGCATCTTTTAACCCAACCTGCATCCTGCTCAGGAACCTCTGCAACCTGCACGCAGCTCTGGCAGGAGTCGCAACCTACCGGCACTTGTGCCACTCCTTGTCCTCACGCACCTGTTTCCACCATCCAGGGGTGTTTGGACTGGAGCAGCAAGAGAGGTCGCCCTCGTCATCTCAGGCTCCCTCTAAGGTACATGACAAAGAGATTGAGGACTTTGTGTCATCAATTTCTTTTTCTATTTTAAAAGGGAAATATCAGGGGGCTGTTTAGACCCCTGATATTCCCCCAAAAGCCCCCCCAACAGTAACAAAAAAATAAAAATAAAAAAAAAATAAAATAAAAAAACATCACACACCTGTTGGGGGGGCACATTTTTTTCTTTCCTCGGGCGCAAAAGGAGCTAGCTACGGCTCTGCTCCCGCGGTGCGGCTGCCGGCTGAATGTGTCAGACGCCGCAGACTGGAAGGGGCGGGACACCTCTTCCTGTGTGCAACGTCGGCCACACAAGCACCGCGGGAGGACAGGATGCCGGCACACGAGGAGACCTGGGAAGCTGCTGCAGTGGAGGTAAGAAAAGACAGACGGGGAGAGACAGCAGAGAGAGTGAGAGAAGAGACAGCAGAGAGAAGAGACAGCAGATAGAAACAGGAGAGAGGGGGAGGAGAGAGAGAAGAGACAGCCAAGAGAGGGGGCCGGTCCACATCACAAAGTCTGCGTTCCAGAGTGGCCTCTAGAACGCACTGGTATGCAAGCTGACCGGCTTCCTGTGTTCAGGGGCAGGAGGGGGCGTGGGCTTGTATTGAAGTCAATGGTACCACAGCCACACACCCCTGCCCACAGTGCAAAAATAGTGCTTGCAGCATTTGTGCCGGCGTTCCGGGTGCGGGCAATCGCACTGCGGGCGGGAGGCATGGCTGCAGGTGTTTTTTCGTTGGTAGATCTCATTGAGCTTGTCATTTGAAAAGTAAATCTCCAGACCAAAAATTGTGGGCGCCCCTGACCTAGATAATCGAGGCCGCAGGTCGAATATTCAAGTGCGTGGGGTACCGGAAACAGTGCCAGAGTCCATCTGGTCCTGAAAACGATCTTTAATTATCTTCTGGATCGTCCGCAAGAGTCCCCGATAGACCCCCGGATGGCCTGCCTCGCGACATTATCTGCTGTCTACAGAGCTTCCCTTTAAAGGAGAAGATCCTACAGAGAGTGAGGATGCGCACGCCTTTACTCTTTGAAGGCCATGAGATCCACTTATTCCAGGCCCTATCTGCCCTAACGCTTCAACAACAGAAGGCTCTTCGCCCCTTGCTGGATCGCCTGCGCCACCTTGAGATTCCTTACTGCTGGCGTTACCCCTTTTGCCTTTCTGCCACCCACCGGGGCCGTACTGCACTGCTACATTTCCTTAATGAAGTGGAGGACTTATGTCGTCAATTAGACATGCCTGTGGTTGAGGTCCCGGACTGGTATGGAGCCCTCCGAGCACCATCTCGCTCCGCACCCTCCACTCGAGACCTACGGGAGAGGACATCGCCACCCCGTTCTGCCCCCGATACCACTCGCAACATGGCAGCGGAGCAACACCGTAGGAAGAAACAGAAGAATGCCCGCCCTGCCACTGATCGTCTACGGGGAGATGACATGTTCCCAGATGACTCCGCTGCTTGATAGTCCTTACTGTCCCCACTGTTGGGGTTTCAGCAGTTGGCGTTCCACTCTGCCAGTTTGGATGTCTTGGTTGGCAGCGTGCCCTGGGTGGATCGTTTAGCTGTTGCCTCTCCGCATTTCACTAATAGTCTTTCAGCCAGGCAGCTGGGGTACCGAGGCGGCCGCTGCTATCCCCTCGGCACATCCGCTTGGAGTTCCAGTGTTGCCGATACTTTTTCCATGGTTTCCCTTGTTTTCATTTATTTTACCGTTCTATATTATCTGTCTGCTGCTGCCACAACAGGGTACAGCTCCCCATTCTCTGCTCCACACCTTTTGGAATTTTCAATGGTAGAGAGGACACCCACCCTATGGTTACTTGGGAGGCCCATAAATGCTTTATTGAGGGCAGACCGATTGAATATGCTGTAGAACTGAAAAGACAATCTACAGTGACCTCCTTACTGGCAGGCATAGCTAGACTAGAACAACTACATTAACAATCCCTGGCTGCTAGTACCCTACAGAAATTGACTGATGCTAGACATGAATTGAGACGTATAATAAGCTACAAAGTCTGTCGGGCCTTCACTCTGAAAACTGGGCTGTATTATGAGGGAGGAGACAAGTGTGGCAAACTGTTAGCGAGGGCGGTTAAATCCCACAAAACTGCTTCCAATATCCACACCATTAAGAGGGGAACGGGAATCCTGCCGTGCTCACCTCCTTATATAGTCGCCAGTTTCAGGGATTATTATCATTCCTTGTACAATATCTCTCCTACGAACCCCTTGACCGCTACGGGCTCTTCCCCCGCATCCAGAATTAGCTCG
This sequence comes from Nanorana parkeri, assembly GCF_000935625.1. NCBI lineage: Eukaryota > Metazoa > Chordata > Amphibia > Anura > Dicroglossidae > Nanorana > Nanorana parkeri. The sequence continues at coordinate 21,663 of NW_017309906.1, forward strand.
CACATCCTTGACTACCAGATGCTGCCCCTTTCCCCCCAGATTGTGGCGGACCTGGAGAGCCCCATTAAAGGCAAGGAACTGACACACACCTTAGCCCAAACTAAACCTGGGAAGAGCCCAGGACCGAATGGGCTTACCTCACAATACTACAAGCCTTTTTCCGAGCTGCTAGCCCCTCACTTTCTGAAAGCTTTCAATTCTGTAGACCAAGACCACCCGCCTAAAAGTGCTCTTTCAGCATATATTACCGTTATCCCGAAAGACGGGAAAGACCCACAGTTGTGCTCCTCGTACAGACCGATTTCCCTGTTAAATGTAAATCTCAAGCTCTTCACAAAAATCCTGTCGAACCGCCTTCTTCCGGATCTACCGGACCTGGTCAGCCCCTCACAATCTGGATTTGTCCCAGGTCGTGAAGTCAAGGACAACACCACCATGGCGATCGACCTGATTTATTGGGCTAAAACCAAAAGGTATTGACCTACTGATACTATCCACGGATGCAGAGAAGGCCTTCGACAGGATAGCATGGCACTTTCTGTTTGCGGTGCTCCGACATGTGGGTCTTAAAGGCAGAATGCTAGATTGGATTCAAGCTTTTTACTCTGTAGTCAAAAACGACAGATACCTTCTCTGAGGACTTCACTATGGGGAATGGGACACGGCAGGGCTGCCCGCTCTCCCCCACCCTATTCGTCCTCTCCCTAGAACCATTTCTTCGGACAGTCCAACTGGACCCGAAGATCCAGGGAGTCTCAGTGGGGCCTCAACACCACAAACTAGCCGCATTTGCGGATGATGTGCTATTCTTCCTGAGAGATACGCGTGAGTCCCTACCCCGACTGATGACACTATTTGAGACATATGGATCCCTTTCTAACCTCCGAATTAACTTCACCAAATCAGCCGCCATGAACGTGTCTGTACCTGTTTGGGACATTTGCGTCTTGAGAGAGCTGTATCCTCTCCAGTGGCAAACCACCGCTATACCTTTATGTGGGAATAGCCCTGCCAGCTGACTTGTCTGTCCTCCTATCACCTGAATAATTTTCCTCTCCACACAAAAATTAGTGCAGATCTCAGTACATATCCTAGCTTGACAAAGAGGCGGCGCCTCGAAACGCATAGCTACAGATCGCACAGAGCACCACCTACCCAGACTGCTCCCAGCACCCTTCCATCCTGCAATACCGTGCTATCCCAGCATTTGGATTGCGGTCTCACTGCACCACTGGTCCGCTCAGTCTCCGGAGTCACCTGACCCTCTGACGTACACTCAGTGTGCACCTCGTTCTGCTGCTACGGCCCAGCCTGGCCAGCTGAGTCTGCACAGCTTACAGCACCAGACCCCAATACAAGCTTTAGTCCATCCTGGCGCCCACCCATTCACGTCTATTGATTTCATCCTTTGCCTCGGCTAAAGCTACGTTTATACAGGGTTTCCAGTGGATCTTTCCTTGAGACATAGTGACATCCTAAACGTGAGTGAGCTTTGCAGCTATATATACAGTAGTAGCGCTCTCAATCTTTCTGTTTACTGTTGTTCCACACAGGGCTCCTCACCCTGTTTTTCATAGAGCTTGCACACTGTTTTTTAATTACTTGTGTCCACATCTCTAGTAGTTGGTACTCTAGGTAGTGCACTCTTCCATTTTTGATTGTTTTTAGTTATTTGGAACTTAGTTGTCCCCATTTACTCGCTTACCTTAAGAGGCCAGCAGCCTTAGGTTCCTCCATGGAAGTCAGGACATGGGTCCACGTGAGGAAGGTGCCGGCCGAAAGGTGGTGATCCTCCAGTCCCCCGCGGGTCTGCAGTGACCACAGGCCCTACTTTCTTGAGGAAACTGAGAGCCGAATCCTCTCAATTCATGTACTGACTCAACCTTATTAGGAATTTGAGGTGCTCTGCCTCTCCATCTTGTTTTTGCTTAATTCCCTTGACTACAAATTTGATGTATGTACTGTCTTGATATACCGACATCATAAGACATAGTATTGATGTTTATCCTACAAATGTCGATGATCTGTTTGGTGTTTGCCTCTTGTCCCTGCTCCCGATCAGCTCCTGTAACCCGCTGATCATAACTTTTGTTAACTATTGTGAAAACTTTTAATAAAACTTTATTGAAAAGAAAAGATGTTAGAAAAAAACTGACAACTTTGTGTACAAAAAATACATTTCCATTTTCCACTTATTAAATACCTTGGAGTGTCTGCTTTCCAAAATGGGGTCATTTTGTGGGAGTTTCTATTGTCCTGGCATTCCAGAGCCTCCAAAAATTTAACGGGTAGTCAGATGATTGATTTATGCCCCTTGAAAGCCTCATGGTGCTCCTTGGATGTTTGGCCCCTCAATGCGGCTACGCTGTGAAAAATACTCGGTAGGAGAAGCAGAATGTGTTTTGGGGTATACATCTAAATATGCCTGTGCTCTGCATAGGAAATATCCTACTGACAACTTTGTGTAAAAAAAAATGATTTTTTGATAACTTGTGCCAAAAAATGACATCTTTAAAACACTCACCATGCATCTTATCAAATACCTATGAGGGGACGGCTTTCCAAAATGGGGTAATTTTGTGGGTGTTCCTACTGTCCTGGTATTTTAGGGTCTCAAGTAATGTGATAGGAAGTCAGGGCACAAGGGTTGTACATTTCGAATATACAGTTGTGTGAAAAAGTGTTGGCCCCTTCCTGATTTTTCATTGGTTTGCACGTTTGTCACACTTTAATGTTTCAGACCATCAAACAAATTTAAATATTAGTCAAAGATAACACAAGTAAACACAAAATGCAGATTTTAAAGGAAGTTTTTTTATTATTAAGGGAAAACAAAATCCAAACTGTGGGGGAAAGGGGGTGTTAGAAAAGTGCTGGGTGTTTTTTGCCTTAATGCAGAGAATATATTAAGGTAAAAGACACCAGGCATTTAGTACTACTTTAAGATGGTTTAGGTCTCATCCTAGTCAGAACTTTGTACTTCCATCTCTTTATTGTCAAGATCACATTTGTCAAACACAGCCCTCCTAGGACCCCACACAGCCCAGCATAGACCCCCCCACATAGCCCACCTGAGAGGCCGCACAGCCACCATGAAACCTGCACAGCCCGCCATAGACCAAGCATAGCCCACCTGAGAGTCTGCACAGTCCAGCATAGATGCTGCACAGTCACCTGAGAGTCCGGACTTTATCAAAACGGATCTTGACATGTTCCCTTGACATGTTTCGTCTTTGGACTTTATCAAAAGGGATCTAACTAACACTAACTAAATAAGTGGTATAAGGATTCGCACTTAGGTTTAATCATGCACAATCATTTGATGGTATTATCAGCACAAAAGATTGGATAGAATTATGACAGAGGAATAGATATTTACAGCACATAAGATTTAACAGATCGCTACACAGCATTTATTATAAAACACAATACATCTGAAAACACAGATTTGTCAACGTTGTAGCGATATGATGTTGATAATCACTCCCAAATTATAGTGAACATTAGTGTATACACTAGACCGAGCGCAACATAGCAGCACTACTAGACTTAGATGTCCTATAGTTAGTTGCTAAAGGCCCACCTATGTGCAATAAAAGTGTCACATGATCTGTCACATGATGTCAGTAAAAAACACCTGCTCTGAAAATCTGAAGTTTGCAACAACACTAGCAACATGAAGGCCAAGTAGCTCTCCAAACAGGTCAGAGACAAAGTTGTGGAGAAGTATAGTTCTAGGTTGGGTTAAGGCCGTGACACACTGCACGCGAAGCAGCGCAGAGCGGTGGCGCGCTGCCTTTGCGAGCAGTGTGTCATGTCACTTTCTTCTCGCACCTCAGCTTGCGAGAGCTCACACACTGCACGCGAAGCTCCGTGCCGGAGAGCTTTGCTTCGCTCTGCACGGCTTCGCATGCAGTGTGTCACAGCCTTTATACAAAATATCCCAAACTTTGAACATCCCGCGGGGCACCATTAAATCCATTATAACAAAATGAAAGAATATGGCACCGCTGCAAACGTGACAAGAGAAGGCCAACCCCCAAAACTCACAGACCTGGCAACAAGGGCATTAATTAGAGATGCAACAAAAAACCCACAGATAACAATGAAGAAGCTGCAAAGATCTGCAGCACTTGAGTATCTATCCATAAAACCACTTTAAGCCACACACTCCATAGAGTGTGGAGTGGAAGAGTGTCCAAAAAAAAATAAGAATAGACTTTTGGTGTTTGCCAAACAGCATGTGACAGACTCCCCAAACACAGGGAAGGTTCTCTGGTCAGATGAGACTAAATTTAGCTTTTTGGCCACCATGGGAAATTATGCTTGTCACAAACCCAGGACTTCCCCATCACCTTGAGAACACCATCCCCACAGTAAAGCATGGTGGTGGCAGCATCTTGCTGTGGGGATGTATTTCATCAGCAGAGACTGTAAAATTGGTCAGGATTGAAGGAAACATGGATGGCACAAAGATAGGGCAATTTTTCAAGAAAACCTGTTTTAGTCTGTCAAAGATTTGAGACTAGGACAGAGGTTCACCTTCCAGCAGGACAATGGCCCTAAACATACTGCTAAAGCTACACTGAAGTGGATTAAAGTGAAACATTTAAATGTCCTGAAATGGCTTTGTCTAAACCCAGACTTCAATCCAATTCTGTGGCATGACTTGAAGATTGCTATACCTCAATGCAACCCATCTAATTTGAAGGAGCTGGAGCAGTTTTGCCTTGAAGAATGGGCAATACTCCCAGTGGCTAGATGTGCTAAGCTAATAAAAGACATGCCCCACGAGGCTGTAATTGCATCAAATGGTGGGTCTGCAGTATTCACTTTTAGAGGGTGAATACTTATGCATACTTAGTTTTAGTTTTTTATCTTATTGATTCTGTAACAATTAGAACCAATCACTTTCACAATAGAAGTCCTTCTTTCTGCATGTTAGAAGTAAGGCTAACCATTTATGAATGTTATCTGGGGATTGTTAAGGCCAACAGAGGATTGTTTATGTTTGACAAGCCATTTCATCTATATACAGTTATTCAATATAAAACCAGCACAAGCAATATTTCATGTTATATATTATGTGTATTTTTTTTTCATTCCTACAGCCCTGAGATGCCAGAAAATGAAGCCACATTCGCTATCACATCTGGCGGTATTAGTGATGCAAAAGAGTGATAACTACCAGCTTTAGAAGACTTTTTTCTTCATAAGGTTTAACAGTTAGCAAACCATGTTTTTACATTAGAAGGTATGAACAAACCCAATCACTAAATCTTATTTAAGCTTTAACATGTTCGTGTTATTCAAAAGTTGTTTTCAATCTTTTAAAATATGCAGCTTTCATTAAAACAATGTCTGGTAATCCAGCATTGAAGGTCCTTGTTATGCACTTCTGGTTACCTGAGGTGAAAACTGAGACTGCTAGCAGTTGTGCTGTTTCATATTGCGCAGCTGGCCCACTGTTGTCAGTGCCCACAGCAATGAAGCACAGCTGTCGCTGGAGCACATGCCTTTAGGCCTCATTCACCCGAGAAAAGGCCGGCACGTACAGCTCAGTGCTGCGTGCAGGGCCGTATCTGGCAGCTCCCGGGAAGGACAGGTGCTGCGTGTGATTAGTACGCAGCCCCTGTCCTTCCCTATGGGAGTACGCGACCATACGCCGCCCTGCACTCACCCGCCCTGCACGTCCGTGCAGGTGTCCGCACTCGTATGCTGACAGGATGGATCCTGTCTGCGTCCGAGCCGGGGCACCCACACCGTTACAGACTTGCACTTGGGGCGAGCGTAGGGCGGCGTATGGCCGCGTACTCCCATAGAGAAGGACAGGTGCTGTGTACTAATCATACGCAGCACCTGTCCTTCCCGGGAGCTGCCCGATACGGCCATGCACGCAGCACGGAGCTGTACGTGCCGGCCTTTTCTCGTGTGAATGAGGCCTTAGACTAAAAGTGGCTGAATGAGATCAGCAGCACTGATATGAAGAAAGGGATGAAAAAGAATGAAACTGTATCTTTTGGAAAAAGTACTTTATGCTACACAGTGTTTTATCAAACTTAGTGTCATCCAGTTAGTGTTTACATCTACTTTAACATGCAATATCAAATGTATATGGTAGAAAAACTGCTTGTTTCATGATGTTCTGATTGTTAATGTTCTCTTTAAAGTATTTCTATGTATGTATGTATTCTTGAAAGAATTATATTATACATGCATTAAAAAAGGAAACAGTTGCCTCTATTATTATCCATTTTGTCCTACTATCATAGCTGGTGTTAGCTACATGTGACCTGTGCAGCTGCAAAGAACACTATATTATGAGAGAAGCCCCCAGCAGATTTTCCCTTCTTTATAACCTATACAGAAAAAAAGTATGTACCTCACGTTAAATTGGAACACCTTCTTCCCCATTCCTGCTTTCTCTTCATCCTCTCCTATATACATTAAATAATTTACAACACCGGAAGTAGTGTAGGTGTGGTGACAAGGAGACAGTTGTCAAATGTTTGCCCCTTCATGAAGCAGTAAATGAAAAACACATGATTACGGTAGCTCAGAGGTCCCTTTCATTAAACCTCTCTATCATAAACCCAACCTTACCTAAGTAATATGCTACCCAACAGGTGGAGTTTAAATGGCCACAGCGGCCTTCTATTACAAACTTTTATAAATAACATTTATGCATAACAACCAATAACCGTACTGTATACCTGTTTGGTTTCAAGATGCTTGAAGGCACTATAACTCTATCTATATACATACCAGTATCTGCAGGCACATTTATACCTGAATGCCCCCAGCCACCATACACCGCCTCGGGGACGTAATTAAATTGCCCGCAGGCCCACATTGGTCCCTATTACCCGGCCATAACAGGTTTACCTTGCCACCACAGAAGGACACCCACACCACAGATGGCTCCCCCCCCGTCAAGGTATCCAACCACAGACCAATGCCTTCAAGGATTCCAAACCGCCAAACCACAGCTGTGACAAACCATACCACAACCACAGAAACCTCACCAAGGGCGGGCGGAAAGTTCGCCTCGCTCTTCTGCCAGACGCCAACTGGACTCCTGGGATGCCTCCTTCCTGTCTCTCATCCGAAGCCCCTCCTGGAAGACCACCATCCTCCAATTTGGTAAGTGACCTTCCCATGACCCCCCTTTTCCAACTTCTCTTTGACCTTTTCCTACCCTAGTTCTCCTTCCCACTGTTGTCATGCAGGCCTTACGTTTATTCCATTTTATTCTCTAGCTCCAGGCCTTTCTATATACTGTCCCCTGCCAACTTCTTACCTACAGTTGGCAATGGCAAATCAGAAGTAAGTAGCAGCAGTACACACTGTAGTTTGTGAGCACAAGTTTGCCCTGTAGGAGCAGATGAGACTGTCAGAGACTGCTGCTGCTCAGTCTCCTTTTTCTTTTTCTTTTTTCCAAATAAAGTTTTTTATTAAGTTACAAATATAGAAGACGTCTTCACATACATTTATACAAATACACAAGGGGTTGGGGTAAGTGCCAAGGGTACAAAACTGTAGACTACAGGGGACTGTTGTATTGTGTTGACAAGCAGGACAGCGTTTACATATTACAAGTATAGGGTCCAAACACAGGACACTGGCGTAAAGCCTTCCTCTACTCCGATATCAGTGGAAATGTCTCCACCACTATTTGACATGACGTGTTCTCAGCAAATGAAGCTCCCGGCTCCTTTCACAAAGGTGCCGGTGGTGTCCCAGCATGTAGAGATAGGTAATGCACTCTAATTAAAAAGGTAGCCTATGATGTCCCCCTTCGGGGTATCCAAGCATGTCAAACTGCTACACCCTGCTTAACAAACTGACAGGACAAGACAATGACGGAGGACAAAGGGATACATAGGGGAGATAGGTAGAGGGATGAGTGAGAAAGCTTTTCGGGCTACTTGAAGGTGCGACGCATGAAGGTCATTTATAGAACACAGAGTCGGCGTGAGGTTGGTGAGGGGTAGTACATATCAATCCAGGGGGACCAGGCTTTTTCAAATTGGCCCATATGGTCTTTGAGTTGAGCTGTTCTCTTTTCCTGTGACATAACCCAATTGAAGTCTCCTTTTTCTTTCACAAGAATGTTATTAATTTTCAACAGTCACTCCAAAATAGCACTTCCCAAACTACTCCCCCAGGTGAGCTGAGACCTCACCCCAATCTAATCAATTGCATACACATTTACAACAATGGTTGTGGTGGGGTTTTAAAGAGAGGACTCAGATAGTTAGAAAATCGTAGAAATTTATTGAAATCAGTTAAACAATGTTTTATACAATAAAAGTTAAAAACAGTACTCATATACATACATGATTCTTATGTCCCTAAACTTATTCCTTATTTTCACATCTCATACATAATTCGTACATGATTCATAATTCATATCATCCTGTACATAGTCATAATTCATTAATTTTCATATGCATTGTTGTACCGCTTCATTAATCCCCTACGCGTTTCGCTCTAGGCTTCCTCAGGGGGGTTTTTTGTTTTATATTTTTGGCACAAATCTAATTGTAAATACATGATACATTGTTCATCAGTGTTCATCCATTATACGTAATTTCATAATTGATCAATAATTCTTATTTTACAATTTTAGATATTTCAATTTGTTATTTAGCTATGCATATATCCTTCTTTGGTATGGTTATAATGTACAGCCACTTACCCAGGGATCAAGAATCACGATGAGACCTAGCTCAAGGGGGACAACTCTAGTCACCCCCAGATAATATCATGCGGCGGAGCCACAGACGCACAAAGAGTCCAACAGAGCTCCAAAATCTAGAACATAACCATGATGTTAGATATAATCTAAGTGTTTCTACTTTATTACCATAATATTTCATATATTAGTGTACCTATATAGTAAACTACTCTACTTATCATCTCATCCTCATACCTTTAATTACACCAGTTTATGTAATCTTAAATTGCTTAATTTGTTCCATGTGAAGTGAAATATCCTTTGATTTCCCATCTATTTGTGATTGTTATTCATTAATTAAATATATCAGTAACCTCCGTGTCCCTTTATTTTTACTGGGTGTTAATTAGTGATCAACCAAAAACAATATATATTCCATGTTTATAATCCGCCTCAAATATTGTATCCATCATGTGCCATATATGTATTAAATCCCACTAAGTGCCCTTTGATTTCTATATATCTCCTTTCCAGTCCTCCCCTTATTCTATTTCACTGCAATGCGTGCCAAAATTTAAAAACTACAAACCCACTTTCATACCCTTACTTTCAATTCAGAAATTAAAAAATCTCCTTGACCGAGTCCATCAATAGGTAGCCTATCTCCCGTTTCGTCCTATATGTATATCCACCTCATAAATGTGCCTGCCGCTCTCTTTTGTATTGCTCGTCTGTCTTTTTATGTGCGTCCACCCCCCTGCTGATACCACGCTCGATTGGCATGTGACGTCACCGGGGGTGTGGCACCAGTATCGAGCCATGCATGCCCCAGTCCCTTCCGAGATTTCGTATTTGTGTTGCATAGCAACACTGTCAAGTACGCCGGAGCTGTACTGCGCAGACTCCGCCTAGTCTCTTATCTGAGACATTCGCTCACGTTCTCCTGTCATTATCTTACTGTCTCTCCTGTCACTATCTTACAGGGCATAATTGTTACTCGGGATATGAGGCGCTTGGCTACCGATAGATGCCTATATGGCTCCACCGCATGCATGGTCACCTCAAGGTGCCTCAATCCCTGGTATATAGGGGTCTGCCCATATATGGATCAATGATCCTATTGTATTCCTATTTAGTACGTTGTAAATAGAGAATATAGTCTTATTTTGTATACAAGGTATGTTCTTGTTTTTATGCATTTATACCCATTCATTAATTATATTTCATTTATCAATATTTGATTACCTTCAGATTATTGTTATTCATGTGTAAATACATTATCAACAACATATGCCTGTAAGTCCAGGGCTCAGTATAGACACATAGTTGCATACATATCTTACGTGTATAAGAATATATACATCAGTTTTCATTTTACATATATGGTATCACTCTGTTTCATAACTTTATACATCAACGTCTCATGGTATTAGATAGTTTTTACCATATAATATTGTTATATTTTTTTCCTTTATATTTTCTTTTTTAGGTTACAATTATTTTAAACTTACTTAGTCATTCTCTTTACATATACATAACCATTTATAAAAGCGCACATGCATGCATCCATGACCCTGTGTGTCCCCTTGCATGTGCGTTCTCGTCTGCCTAATTCAAGTTCCAGTCCCTGAATCCGAACATATGCATCAACCTCCTATGATCAATTCACCTATGTTTTCGTGATCTTGGTCATTTTACGAGCTTTACTTGGGAAGCCTTTTTTTCGTTTCAGCTTTCTCACTCTCCCCTAATCATTTTGTATGTAGTTTCAATTTTTAAGAAATGATTTGGAACTAAGTATTTCGTTTAGACCAGGGGGTATATTTGCTTTTAGTTTATAGATCCATCTTGTTTCTAACTGTAATAATTTTTGATCCATGTTGCCTCCTCGTTCATGTGGATGTATGTGGTCTGGTCTGATGTAAAAATCCACAAACCTTGTATCAAAGATATGATGGAGGCCTATATGTCTACTCACAGATGTTGTTAGTTTTCCATTGCTCGTTAAGGATATATGATCTTTTATTCGTTTCCACGCTGGTCTGATTGTCTTTCCTATGTAGTACGCCCCACATTTGCAGTACATTAGGTAAATTACATTATTTGTTTGACAATTAACTGTGTGTTTAAGGGTCCATTCCCTTCCATTGGGGAGGGGGATTACATTCCCTTCTACAAAGCATGAGCAGTATCTACATGCCCCACATCTCTGAAAGCCTGTTTCTCCGCATTTCATTCTCATTGCTTCTATTTGATAGAAGCTGTGTGTTAGGGTATTTCGAAGTGAAGCTGTTTTTCTGAAAACTACCTCTGGTTTATCCTTCATGAATTTCTGCATTTTTCTATCCTCAGTGAGAAGATGCCAGTGCTTGTAGAGAATTTTTCTTAGTTGTCCATGATGTCTCGAAAATGTTGTCACTATTTTCGTTGTTTGTTCTTTTTGCTGTTTATCTTCCTTTTGTCTAAATAGCAGATTTTGTCTGTTTTGGGTTTTAGCTAGTCAGTACGCTTTTCTTAGGATTTTCCGACTGTATCCTCTTTCACCTAGTCTTTCCTGTAATAATTTTGCCTCTTTGTCGAAGTCCTCATCATTAGAGCAGTTTTGCCTTAGTCTTATATACTGACAGTAAGGAATATTATTCTTTAAAAAGGTTGGATGTGCGCTCTGTGCATGTAGCAGTGTGTTCCCTGCTGTTTCTTTTCTGAACAATTTCGTAGCTAGTGTGTTATTTTCACAAATAAAGATGGTCAGGTCTAGAAATGTGATTTCCTTTTGGCTTGTTTCCATTGTAAATTTTAAATTGAATTAATTATCTTCCATCATTTCTTTAAATTTTGTTAATTCAGATCTTGTACCGGTCCAGATTAAGAGTACATCATCTATATATCGTTGCCAGAATAGTATATGGCTTAATATATCTAGTGATTTTTCATCTGAGAAAAGGTGCCGTTCCCATCCCCCCCAGGTACAGGTTGGCATACGATGGGGCACAGCAAGTGCCCATCGCTACCCCTGTACCTGGAGGTAATGGGACCCCTCAAATGTGAATACATTTCTAGTCAGTACGTGTCTCAAAAGATCTATGACGAACTCATTATACTGCCAATATTGTTCCGGTCTCTCTTTCAGAAAGCCATCTATTATCCTTAGGCCTTTTTCATGAGGTATACTGTTGTAAAGCGTTTCTATGTCTATTGCTACCAGCCAACATTGACCCGGTACCGACATCTCTTCAATTATTTTTAGCAATTCCAAAAAGTGTCCTTTAGATACGACGGCAGTGAGATCATGTGTCTTCTGAGATAATCATCGATCAGTTTGCTTGCTTGTTCAGTTTGGCATCCAATTCCGGAAACTATTGGGCGTCCTGGAGGATTCCGTAGGTTTTTGTGGACTTTAGGCAATGCATAAAAGCATGGCATGATAGGATGTTTGTTATCAAGGAAGTTGACTATCTTTGTCAATCAATCCTTTACCATAGGCTTGATAGATTATCATGATGTATTCTATGCTGAACTGTTCTATTTCTTTTGTTTCAATTTTTTTTGTACCATTCGATGTTAGCCAAAAATTTTCTACACATGGATACATATTGTGAGTGGTTCATTACCACGATGTTCCCCCCCTTGTCCAATGATCTTTTATTCGTTTCCACGCTGGTCTGATTGTCTTTCCTATGTAGTACGCCCCACATTTGCAGTACATTAGGTAAATTACATTATTTGTTTGACAATTAACTGTGTGTTTAAGGGTCCATTCCCTTCCATTGGGGAGGGGGATTACATTCCCTTCTACAAAGCATGAGCAGTATCTACATGCCCCACATCTCTGAAAGCCTGTTTCTCCGCATTTCATTCTCATTGCTTCTATTTGATAGAAGCTGTGTGTTAGGGTATTTCGAAGTGAAGCTGTTTTTCTGAAAACTACCTCTGGTTTATCCTTCATGAATTTCTGCATTTTTCTATCCTCAGTGAGAAGATGCCAGTGCTTGTAGAGAATTTTTCTTAGTTGTCCATGATGTCTCGAAAATGTTGTCACTATTTTCGTTGTTTGTTCTTTTTGCTGTTTATCTTCCTTTTGTCTAAATAGCAGATTTTGTCTGTTTTGGGTTTTAGCTAGTCAGTACGCTTTTCTTAGGATTTTCCGACTGTATCCTCTTTCACCTAGTCTTTCCTGTAATAATTTTGCCTCTTTGTCGAAGTCCTCATCATTAGAGCAGTTTTGCCTTAGTCTTATATACTGACAGTAAGGAATATTATTCTTTAAAAAGGTTGGATGTGCGCTCTGTGCATGTAGCAGTGTGTTCCCTGCTGTTTCTTTTCTGAACAATTTCGTAGCTAGTGTGTTATTTTCACAAATAAAGATGGTCAGGTCTAGAAATGTGATTTCCTTTTGGCTTGTTTCCATTGTAAATTTTAAATTGAATTAATTATCTTCCATCATTTCTTTAAATTTTGTTAATTCAGATCTTGTACCGGTCCAGATTAAGAGTACATCATCTATATATCGTTGCCAGAATAGTATATGGCTTAATATATCTAGTGATTTTTCATCTGAGAAAAGGTGCCGTTCCCATCCCCCCCAGGTACAGGTTGGCATACGATGGGGCACAGCAAGTGCCCATCGCTACCCCTGTACCTGGAGGTAATGGGACCCCTCAAATGTGAATACATTTCTAGTCAGTACGTGTCTCAAAAGATCTATGACGAACTCATTATACTGCCAATATTGTTCCGGTCTCTCTTTCAGAAAGCCATCTATTATCCTTAGGCCTTTTTCATGAGGTATACTGTTGTAAAGCGTTTCTATGTCTATTGCTACCAGCCAACATTGACCCGGTACCGACATCTCTTCAATTATTTTTAGCAATTCCAAAAAGTGTCCTTTAGATACGACGGCAGTGAGATCATGTGTCTTCTGAGATAATCATCGATCAGTTTGCTTGCTTGTTCAGTTTGGCATCCAATTCCGGAAACTATTGGGCGTCCTGGAGGATTCCGTAGGTTTTTGTGGACTTTAGGCAATGCATAAAAGCATGGCATGATAGGATGTTTGTTATCAAGGAAGTTGACTATCTTTGTCAATCAATCCTTTACCATAGGCTTGATAGATTATCATGATGTATTCTATGCTGAACTGTTCTATTTCTTTTGTTTCAATTTTTTTTGTACCATTCGATGTTAGCCAAAAATTTTCTACACATGGATACATATTGTGAGTGGTTCATTACCACGATGTTCCCCCCCTTGTCCGAGGGTTTGATTACGATGTTGTTATTGTTTGCAAGACTTCTCAATGCTTCTTGTTGCTTCCATGTTGAGTTGGGTGAGTCTCTTCTGGATCTGCAACTCTTTTCTATATCTTTAGTTGTTTTTTTGCAAGAAGGCCCATATGTTTGAATTTCCTTGTAGTGCTGGGAATTTCTGGGATCTCTTTTGGTATTTCTTTGGTAATTCACCCTCTGTAGTTTCGTTGTTTCTTTCCCCTATCGTTTGGTCGTTTCTTTTCGTTACTCTCTTCCCAGAGTTGCATTAAGTCCTTGAGGGCTCTAAAATCATTGATCGTATATCCTTGCCAATGATCAGGTCCCTGTCTGTTGTCGTCCTTCTTTTCAAGGACGACAACAGACAGGGCACTATGAACTAAGTGGGTTTGGAGTTTTTACATTTTGGCACACATTGCAGTGAAATAGAATAAGGGAAATCAAAGGATATTTCACTTCACATGGAACAAATTAAGCACTTTAAGATGACATAAACTGGTGTAATTAAAGGTATGAGGATGAGATGATAAGTAAAGTAGTTTACTATATAGGTACACTAATATATGAAATATTATGGTAATAAAGTAGTTACATAGTATATAGTATTTGAGGTTGAATAAAGAGATATGTCCATCAAGTCCAACCTATTGTGTGTGTGTGTGTGTGTGTGTGTATGGGTGCTTGTGTCATCTCGTTATTAGGAGTACATGTACCCCTGTATATTACCGTTTCTCAGGAAATCGTCCAAAAGCTTCTTGAACGATTCCACACTATTAGCTGAAATCACTGCTTGTGGCAGTGAGTTCCAGACCCTAACCGCGCAAACTGAGAAGAACCCCCTTGTGTTTGAATTTTTTTTGAAGTGTTTGAATTTTTTTTCTACCAGTTTGAGGTGGTGTCCTCTAGTCTTTGTTACGGAATTAATCTTGAAGAGTTTGTTGCTAATGTCGCTATGACTATGGAACATTTTGTACATGAAAATCATGTCCCCCTTAATCTCCTTACTTCCAGCGTGAACATATTTAAATTTAGTAGCCGTGTCTCATAGCTCTTGTCCTCCATCCCTTTGATGAGTTTGGTTGCCCTCCGCTGGACTCCCTCCAGCTCAAGGACATCCTTTCTGTGTACCGATGCCCAAAACTGCAGCGCATACTCCAGGTGAGGCCGAACCAGTGATGTGTAAAGTGGCAAAATTATAGACTTGTCCCTGCAAAACATTCCCTTCTTGATGCAGGACAGGACTCTACTAGCTTTACTTACAGCAACCTGGCACTGTAATCTATTATTTAGTTTATGGTCTACAATGACCCCCAAATCTTTCTCCATTTCAGACTTCCCTAGCGGCATACCCTTAATTGTATAACCCATTTGCTTATTATTTATCCCAAAGTGCATAACTTTGCATTTATCGACATTAAACCTCATCTGCCACATAGTTGCCCACTCCCCTATTTTATCCAGGTCCTCCTGCAATGTTACACTATCTTGGTCCGTTTCTTTTACCCTCCCAATTTTGGTATCGTCGCAAACACTGAGATATCGCTGTGTACTCCGTCCCCCGTGTCGTTAATAAACAGGTTGAATAGCATGGGTCCCAGCAC
>NW_017309906.1:37550-40026 GCF_000935625.1 Nanorana parkeri
GCCCATAGACCGCAGCTTGTATAGTAAGCGTTTATGAGGTATGATCAAAAGCCTTAGCAAAATCCAGATATACCACATCCACAGACCTCCCTCCATCCAGATCTCTACTTACCCCCTCGTAAAAAGTCAGTAGATTTGTCTGACAGGAACTGTCTTTCCTAAACCCATGCTGATTATCGCTAACTATACCATTATCCCGAACAAATTCTACTAAATAGTCCTTAATCATTCACTGTGATGAACTAAGTGTTTTATCGTAGGCGTCAAACCCGTTTCCCTCCTGAGTGTATACTGAGGAGAAAAAAGAGTTTAGTACTTCGGCCCTCTCCTTATCATTTGTGACTAACTTCCCTCTTTCATCCTTTATTGGGCCTATCTGCTCCTTTCTCACCTTTTTACTGTTTATATATTGGTAAAATGTTTGTTTTTTTTTAAAAACTATCTATGGCAATATGTCTTTTGCACTCTATTTTAGCTGCCCGTATTGCTGGTTTGCATTTTTTATTGCTTTCTTTGTAGTTGTGGAATGCCAATGCCGTCCCCTCTGTCTTATATTTTATGAAAGCCATTCACTTTTCCTTTATGTGATGCTTTACATTTTTATTAAGCCATACAGGTTTTGTTTGTGATCTTTTACTTTTATTGCCCAATTGTATACATTTGGCAATGGCAATATGTCATGTGTTTTTAAAACATTCCCACTTTTGGTCTGAGTTCAGTTTATGAAATAAATGTTCCCATTTGATGTCCCCCACTTGGTGGCGCAGTTTATCAAAGTTGTGATCACTATTGCCCAGAGTCTCCCCTATAACAATATCCTCAATTAATTCCCCATTATTAGTAATTATTAAATCTAGGATGGCATTTTTCCTAGTTGGGACCTCCACCATCTGGTCCATGAAGTTGTCTCTCAACATGTTCAGAAATCGGGCCGCCTTTGTTGAACTTGAGGTTCCGTTAGCCCAATTTATATCCGGGTAATTGAGGTTGCCCATCACGACTGCATCGCCCTCCCCCCCAGCTATTTCTATTTCGGACTGTAGATGAGTCTTCCCCTCCTCCCCAATATTTGGAGGTTTATAACAAATACCCACAATAAGTTTACGACTATCGTCCGTGGTATCCAGTTCTAGCCATAGGGATTCCACGTCCTTCCCACTATTTGACGTGATATCGTCCCTTATATGCATATTTAGATTATTTTTAACATAAATGCATACCCCCCCTCCCCTTCTCCCACCTCTGTCCCTCCTGAACAGGTTATACCCCTCTATATTGGTGGCCCAATCATGTGCGCTGTCTAGCCAGGTTTCCGCTATTCCCACTATATCAAAGTCCTCCTCGAGCATCATAAGTTCAAGCTCTTCTAATTTATTAGCCAGACTTCTCTGGTGTACATGCATTTAATTCCTGTCTTATGGGACAAAGGTTTACTTGATATTGGTTGGCCAGGCCTAATTATATTATTTATGGCTATCGGATTTACTATATTCACTGCTTTTGCACTAGTGACTGGAGGGAGCCCACTAATTACCCCTTTAATAATTCCCTCTTTATTATTTGAATTTATTTTAGGGTTTTTATTACTTAAATTTAATATTTTTAAGCCCACCCCCCCCATTATCTAGTTTAAAAGCTCCTCCAGTCTTTCTACCATTTTTCCCCCCAGGAATGCTGCACCTCTCCCATTAAGGTGCAGCCCCTCTCTGCTGTAGAGCTGATAACCGACTGCGAAGTCAGCCCAGTTCTCCAGGAAACCAAATCCCTCCTTCTGACACCAGCTCCGGAGCCACTTGTTAAGCTCCCTCAACTCGCGCTGTCTGTCCGGAGTGGCTCTTGGCACCGGTAGAATCTCCGAGAAAACTACCGTGGAGGTCCTTTCCTTCATCCTGGCTCCTAGGTCTCTGAACTCCTGTTTTCGGACAATTTCCTCCTATTTTGTCATTGGTGCCGATGTGCACCATGACAACGGGGCCGTACCCAACCCCATCCAGTAATCTGTCAATTCGTTCCGCAATGTGTCGAACACGCGCCCCCGGTAAGCAGCACACTGTTCGACGCTCACGGTTTCCGATGACAGATTACCCTGTCAGTCCGCCTGATGATGGAATCTCCAACCACCAGGATCTGCCTCTCCTGACCCTCCATCCGGCTCCCATCCTCGCCAGAGCAGTCACTCCCCCTGCGTATAGCGGAGGCGTCCTGCACCAGCAGAGTCCCCCCTGAACTGATATCCCCAACATCCTGCAACTTGGCAAATTTATTGGGGTGAATCAGATCAGGGCTGACCTCTCTCGCGCTCTTCCCTCTCCCCCACCTTCTTACAGTGACCCAGCTCCCCACCTCGGGATCGTGCGCCTCCGACCCCCCCTCCTCATCAAGACCCCCCTCTATCACAGCCTGGTGCGTTAAGTCCAGGATCTTTTCCATGACTGTTATGCTCCTCAATGTTGCCAGTTTGTTGCTTAGATCCAGA
>NW_017309907.1:0-2063 GCF_000935625.1 Nanorana parkeri
ATTAAGCCATTTTCACATTAAATGTTTTAGGATGTCCCAGTATATAACAAAAAAATTATATCCGCTTCTTCCCAAATGGTTCATAACGCGGAGCTTATCACAAAGGCCATCCAGTCCTACTACTCTGATCTATATAACCTTCACATGCAATCCTCATCTCCTTCCTCCCATTCCACAATTCCTCATATCCATCACTACATCCAATCTACTCCTCTCCCCAACTTATCGGAAGATGCAAAAACAGATATTAGCTGCCCTTTCACCCAGGAAGAAATACTAGGTTTAATACCTAACCTCCAACCTGGTAAAAGCCCAGGCCCGGATGGATACACTGGTTCCTTTTACAAACACTTAACTCCTATCCTTGAGCAGACTTTTAATTCCATCTCCAGTGACTGCAAATTCAACCCCCAATCCCAAGAGGCCCACATTACGGTCATATTGAAAGACGATAAAGATCCCACCCTCTGTTCTAGCTATAGGCCGATTTCCTTAATCAATGTTAACATGAAACTATTCACCAAGCTTCTTGCTAACAGACTCGGACGATACATACCAACTCTCATTCACAGAGAGCAAGTAGGATTTATTCCCTACCGCGAAGCTAGGGATAATACAATCAAAACTCTGACCTTACTTCACTATGCTAGATCCCGTAAGATACCTCTATGCCTTCTTTCAGTTGACGCGGAAAAGGCATTTTCATGCCTGAACTGGGATTTCCTCTTCCACACGCTTGAACAAATTGGCATTCCGCCTTCTTTCCTCTCCTACGTTAAAGCTCTATACCACTGTCCTACGGCCAGGGTCCGAGTTAATGGCCTTTTGTCAGAATCCATGCATATACATAATGGCACTCGTCAGGGGTGTCCTCTATCATCGTTCTTATATGTCCTTGCTATGGAACATCTTGCAGAGGCCATTAGACTGAACCCCTCAATACAGGGAATCCCTATCACCAACGGCGAACACAAAATGAGCTTCTATGCAGACGATTTGCTTTTATATGTCAAGAATCCCAGAATTGCCTTCCCTTCCCTTCTAAAAGAATTTAGCAAATTCAATGGAGTTAGCTATTTCAAAGTCAACCTGCATAAGACCGAAGCTCTTAACATTTCCCTACCTTCTCTTGAAGCTTCGCAGCTACAAAACCAATTCCCCTTCCCATGGCAATGCCACCACATTAAATACCTGGGGATCCTTATCCCTCCCAACCTTGAAGATTTATACAGACTTAACTATTTACCTCTGCTCCACAAAACAACTGCCAAATTTTGATATTGGTGCTCCCTCAAACACTCATGGTTTGACCGTATGTCTCTTTTCAAAATGGATGTTTTACCTCGATTCCTTTACCTTTTCCAAACAATACCCATTTCTCTTCCCACTTCCTTCTTCAAACAACTGAAATCTTCCTTTCTCAAATACATCTGGGCCCATAAACCAGCTAGGCTGCTATACTCCATACTCATCCGTCGTAAGACACTTGGATTATCCTGATGGTCAAGTGGAGGATCAGTGTGATCTGCATCTTAGGCTGATACAGACCATACTAATCCCTCCCTGCCTGCTGATGCAGTATGATCTGCATCAGCAAGAGATGCAGATCATACTGTTTCCCCACTGGACCACCAGGGAATGATTTTAATTTAATATATTGCCATTTTGGCAATATATTAAATGAGATGTGGGCACTTGTCAGGCTTAACCAGTTGACATCCGCGGTGTTAAACCCCCTTCCCATCCAGGCCATTTTTCAGTATTCAGCGCTGCGGTACTTTGACTGACATTTATTCCGTCATGCAGCGCTGTACTGAAATGAATTTTATACCCTTTTTTGGGGACAGATAGAGCTTTCTTTTGGTGGTATTTATTCACCACTGGGGTTTTTATTTTTTTACTATATTAAGGAAAAATTACCGAATTTTAAAAAAAAAAACAGTTTCCCCTATATTAAATGATAAAACATTTATTATTACCCAATTTTTTGGTAAAATATAAAAGACGGGGTCACGTCGGGTAAAAAGACACCAAACATGTCAAGCCTTAAAATTGCGTGCGCG
>NW_017309907.1:2693-29585 GCF_000935625.1 Nanorana parkeri
CGGGCTATGGACCCGCTGATCGCCTATATGTGAAACACCCGGTAAAGGGTGTGTTAAATGGTCGGGTCTTTTCTGCCCGTGCGTGCCCGCAAGGGGGCGCGCGCGAGCAGAAAAAAATTGCCGTCTGGAGACGGCAACCCGCAAATGCAGCAGTGCTGTCCGTCCGTTTTTTTACTACGGGCGGACGGCAAGAGGTTAAAGATGGTCGCCGCTACTCGCGCGGCCATCTTTGAAAACCTAATGTGCAGTCAGTCACTGCAGTGGAGACAGGGGGACACCAGAGGCCCGCGCAGAGCACCCCAGGTGAGGATCTCGAGTGTGTGGGCCCCGGCTTCCTTCGCTGCTGTTGGAGCCTGGCCGCCTTCACCTCCTCCAGTCACCTGTACGGCTGTTGGCCGATACTCATGTAACGTTCCCGGTCCCCTTACTTGAGTATTGGCCGTACCCCCTGACGGCGGCCCTGGTTAGAGCACTTAGGTTTAGCAGTGATTTCAGCTAAGAGTGTGGAATCATGCAAAAAGCTTTTGGACGATTTCCTTAGGGACCGTAATATACAGGGGTACAGGTACTCTTAAGAACAAGATCACGGCTTTGGCGGCGTGAGGAAGCACATTGCTTGAGCTCTGCTACCTCCAGAGACTTTCCAGTTGATCGAGACATCTTTTCAACCCGTTCTTGATGTTTAAGGGCAAATCTCGCTCTGACAATAGCCAGCGCCCGCAGACCTCTCTACAGCGCTACCTCTCATCTCCAGCACCGACGACCCGCAGCGCTTCCAAGACAGCCATGGCGTCTGAAACGCAGGGTAAGGCCCCGGGGCCTACTTCTCCACCTTGTCCTCGTGGCGCCCAAAACTCTGATGCCCCCATCCCACCACGGGCACTTACCTCTCCTCCCGATCCCAGCCCGATTGAGGACCGGTCTTCCCCCTAACTTTGTCTCCACAGCCACATCCAGAGACAATCCCTTCCCTGTCCGCCAGTGAGATCCATTCTCCTCTCTCTTCCCACGCGACAAGACATGGCCGTCCTAGTAGCCAAAATGGAAGCCACGCTGAGGAAAGACATTGCTAGCATTCACAGCACAGTCTCCCAACTGGAATCGGAGGTCTCCACCCTGTCAACAGGACAGACCCATTTGTCCCAACGACTTGACCGCCTGGAAATGGAGACTGCAGCCCATGATCGCCACCTATCCACCCTATTCCTCGCACACGACGACCTGGAGAGTAGGTCGGGGGCTCCCGGAGGCTACCACTGCGGCGGGCCTTCACCCTACAGTAACTGCCATCCTCAATACCATCTTGGACAAGGCCCCGGACTCTCCTCTGGAGATAGACCGAGTCCACCGCGTGGTAGGGCCTAGACCAGACGGGGACCTGAGGCCTAGGGACGTCCTCTGTCGCGTACATTTCTTCGCTGAAAAGGAGGCTATCATGCGCACACCGTGGCAGAAGGGCTCCATCCCCTTTGATGGAGTGGACATCACCATCCTCCCGGACCTCTCCCGCCGCATGCTTCAGATGCGACGGACCCTGCAACCCCTCCTCGCTGAGATCCGCCGGGCCGGAGGCCTCTACACCTGGGGGTATCCCTTTAGCCTCAATGTGCGCCGAAACGGCCAGACTTTCCTTCTACGCCACCCGACCCAATTGGAGGACCTCTTCGCATTCTTGGAGATGTCACCGGTGGAGATACCGAATTGGCTGAGCCCACACCGGCCTCTGCCACAGAGGCGCCGCCGTCGCAGCACCTCTTGGACCAGGCCCAGGGCCTCCCGCCCTGCGCCCACGACTAACGAACCCTGATCCTTAAGGGCTATACACTTCGCCCTCTGACTGACCCAGAGGCTGCCGTTCTATCCTGGAAGCCCTGACGACCACTGCCGGGAGGCATTCTATGGCCCTGCAGAACTTCCCCCATAGACATCACATCTCGTCCCCGGACTATCCTGAGGAGCTTCTACCAGCGAGACCCCATCACAGTTTGGAAAGCGCACAAAGCGACGATCAGAGGTATTCTCATCGCTCACGGCGCTAGACTCAAGAAACAGAGGCTAACCCGGATTACCGAACTCCTTGGCCAGATCCGCCTTTTCAAATCCCGACATAAGACCCGAGTGGACAAGACCATTGAGATGCAATTATGCTCCTTGCGGGAACAACTCAGGACTCACTGCCTTGACCGAGTCAAAGACTCCCTTGCCAAATGTAGACGCTCATTCTATGAGTATGGCAACCAATGTGGTGCATATTTGGCCAGAGTCATACGTCAACGCCACGCCAAGCACCATATCCCCTCCATTGTTAAGCGACCGAATACTAAACTCACCACGCCCACAGACATTGCCTCCGCCTTCAGCGAATACTATTTGTCCTTGTATAACCTGTCACCCACCACCCGCACACAGGCCCCTCACACCCGCCTGGGGATACCAAATTGTTTGCCAAGATTATCTATCACCGCCTATCTCCCTATATAGCAGATCTGATACATCTGGATCAGGTGGGCTTTGTCCCAACAAGGGAGGCCAGGGACAATATCACCCGTGCCCTGGAGATCATCCACTCGGCCCTGTCGTCCGCCTCCCCCTGCGTCCTACTGTCCACCGACGCGGAGAAGGCGTTCGACAGGGTAGACTGGGATTTTCTCACCTCTACTTTGGACGCGGTGGGTCTGAGCCCCTTCATGAAGACTTGGATACGCTCACTCTATTCCACCCCCTCTGCGAGAGTCCGAGTGAACGGGGTCCTTTCTCCCCCTTTCACCAATTCAAATGGCACCCGTCAGGGATGCCCCCTCTCTCCCCTGCTCTTTATCCTTACCCTGGAGCCCTTCCTCAGAACTATTCGCTCTAACCTTGACATAAAAGGTGTCCGGAGGGGTCGTACCCACCACAAGGTAGCTGCTTTTGCAGATGACCTTCTATTTTTCCTCACTTCCCGTGACATCTCCCTTCCACTACTCTTATCTGAAATTGCCAAGTACAGTGAACTTTCTAATTTCCTAGTTAACTCACACAAATCATCTGCCATGCACATTTCCCTCTCTGGACCGCAGCTGCAACGGGTGCTAACCAACTTTCCTTTTAAGTGGTCCCAACTTTCCTTTTAAGTGGTTAAGTGATCTCCGGATAAAGGAAGGGCGCTTCACTTCCTGACAGGAGCTTCCTGGCCCTCCAGGTTCAGGGTACCCACTCGCCAAGTTCCCGCACCTCTGGACCCATGGAGAATTCTGCAACTTTCCCACTTTCTGAGATCACTCCCACCCCCCTCACAATTCTCCAGAGCTCTGACCCCATATGAGATGGAATGCTCCGGACAGGATCCTGCATACCATGTCCTCTCCATGTGCTACAAACAGCTCATCTCTGGCTCCTCTGACCCTACTCCATGGTTCCTCACGAGATGGGAGGAGGACCTGGGAGTCCGATTTAGTCCGGAGGAAAGCGGGAAGCTGCTCACACTCTCCTACCAATCGTCGATCAGCAATAAATACCAGGAGTCAGGCTACAAGCTGGTCACCAGATGGTACAGGACACCTCAACTTCTACACTCTATGTTTCCACAGACATCCTCCCACTGCTGGCGATGCGGTAGTCTGCACGTGGACATACGGCATATATTTTGGTCGTGCCCCACCATACAAACCTTTTGGGACCAGGTCCACACCACAATCCAACAGTTTACTGACTCCCAGGTGCCTCGAGACCCGGCCTTCTTCCTCTTGCACCACAACACTACCTCACTCAAGACCTACAAACATTCAGTGGTGCGACACCTGGTTAGCGTGGCCCGGGCCTGCATCCCGGCCCTTTGGAAGAGACCTGAACCCCCCACCATTCCCCAATGGCTGGACAGGGTACACGACATATACCTCATGGAGGACCTCACGAGCTCACTCAATAACACCCCAGCCAAATTCCGGAGCACTTGGTACTACTGGATTGAGTTTCTCAACTATCCAGAGTATGTGGCCTTACGCCAAGGACACGCTGGATAGATCTCCAGGACAGAACACACCCTTCGCCTCTTCTCCGCCCTTCCCTCCCTGACTGCAATGTTCCCCCCTCTTTCCTTTACTCCCTCCCCAACCCTCTAAGCCACACATCCCTCTTGTCCCCCTCTTTCCTACCTCCCCTTCTCCAGGCAACCCCGGTGCTGCTCTACTTTCAGATAGTAGTAAGACCCGATTCCATACCTGCTCTGTGGAACGCTGGCCGAGGAACCCGATCACCTCTCTTAGCTAACCTTCGTTGATGCTATGACCAGGGTGCCCGCTTATATTTCCTATAACTGCCGTAAAGGTCTAGATTGGATATTTATGTCTCCATTTAACCTGCATTGCGCCCTTCACCATTATTACGTACCTTCTGGGAGACCGGATGTGAGAGGAGGCTTCCCTTGCACCTTGTGTCCTGGGAGACTCTGAGGCCAGCGGGAACAGAGCCCAGCGGGACACCAAGTGGCAGGAGTGCCAGTGGTGTTGAGCACCGTGCAAGTTGTAATCCAATGAGACAAGCTGAGGTCAGGTTCCAAGCGGGCAATTCCACTACAAAAGGGGTCAGGCAGAAGAATGATCAAATAACAGTTCC
Organism: Nanorana parkeri; assembly: GCF_000935625.1. Taxonomy (NCBI): domain Eukaryota; kingdom Metazoa; phylum Chordata; class Amphibia; order Anura; family Dicroglossidae; genus Nanorana; species Nanorana parkeri. Next base: position 7,287 of record NW_017309907.1, read on the forward strand.
GTGGTCAAGGCAGGCAGAATTCAAGGTTTGTCGAGGAAGTCCGGGTCACAAGGATCAAGCAAGATATCACAAAACTGGAACAAGGATTAGCTGACGATAAACCAGCAACATGGTGGTACTGCTGCTGGGTTTATATAGGGCCAGTGATGTCATTTCCTGTGCGCCGCTATGGCGGATTTTCGTGCTGGTAGACTACTGCTTCTGCGCATGCGCGGGATGGAACGTTCCCGAGCAGTGCGGGAATGTGCAGGTTGCACATGCGCAGATGGCGGGGATCTTGCATAATACTGAGACCTTAAAATGGAGCCAGCGGATATCACTGGTCATATAGTGAGACTATCCCAGAGGATGAAAGCTCTCACTCAAACTGTTAAAGAATTACAAATTGAGAATCAAAACTTGCGTGCCAATATTTCTGAAAAAGTAGCAAACAAACCGGCTGCTGAGGCTCCCGAACCCAAGGTCAGCCCACCAGAGACTTTTTCCGGAGATCGCAGTCGTTTCCGCGAGTTTGTGAATGCAAGCAAACTTTTGTTTGATTTAAAACTCCGGACCTACTCCACTGACCGCCTCAGGGTCTGTGCCCTAATTTCTTATCTCAGGGGTGAACCCCGAGCCTGGGCGGACACGTACCTGGAGAAAGAAGATCCTTTACTCGACTCCTACCCCGACTTCATTGGAGCCATGTCCCTACTGTATGACGACCCTAGTAAACAGCTCTCAGCAGAGACAGCAATTAGGAGGTTAAAGCAAGGTAAACGCCCCGTTGAAGATTTCATCGTAGAGTTCAAGCGATGGGCTAGGGAGACGGAGTGGAATGATGTCGGTCTCAAGAACCAATTCCGTCTGGGGTTGTCTGATGCAGTTAAAGATGAGCTCGCTCGAATTGATCTCCCACCTACCCTGGATACTCTAATCCACCGGTGTATAGCGATTGATAGAAGATTGCGGGAGAGGAGAGCCGAACGTTCCACGGGCATCCCTTATAGCCTCCGGGTCCCACCAGAGACTTCCCCCGACTTGCCTATGGAGATTGGAGCCATCCGAGGTCCTCTTTCCCAAGAGGAAAGGCGTAGAAGGAGAGGCCTAAATCCGTGCATGTACTGTGCTTCCCCTGCTCATTCCCTTGAAGATTGCCACACCTTGAAGACGACAAAGGAGGGCAAGCCACCATTCCTTTGTAAACTCTTGTCGCATGAAAACAACTTGACTAACTACATTAAAATCCCTTTAATACTGCAGTGGGATCAAAGAAGGCTCAACATCGACGCCATGATTGACACAGGGGCATCAGGGAATTTCATTGACTCCCAGCTTGTACAACTTAATAAAATTCCTACAGTTAAAAAGACATCCCCAGTCTATGTTCGTCTTGTTGATGGTAATCCTCTCTCATCCGGATCTATTGACCGGCATACACAACCTATGATGGTGATGTCAAATGAAAACCATGTTGAATGCTTGTGTTTTGACGTTATAACGTCTCCTATGTTCCCGGTTATCCTCGGGTTACCTTGGTTGAAGCTTCATCAACCCAAGTTCAGATGGGGTACCCTTTCACTTGATCTATGCTCCTCCTACTGCCACAACACTTGCTACCCCTCAAGTCCTCTCTTACAGATCTCTGTGTCAGAGATTCCTTCTCCCTACCGAGACTTTTCTGATGTCTTCTGCAAAAAAATGGCGAATACGCTCCCCCCTCACAGGCCTTATGATTGTCCCGTGGCTATCATTCCTGGTAGCACTATTCCAGCCGGGAGGATATATCCTTTGTCACAGCCAGAATTACAGCATCTGAGAGAGTACTTGGAGGAAAACCTGAAGAAAGGATTTATTAGGCCTTCTACCTCTCCAGCTGCGGCAGGAATGTTCTTTGTAAAAAACAAAGATGGTAGCCTCAGAACCATCATCGACTACCCGGCTTTGAACAAAATAACTGAAAAAAAAACGTTATCCTCTCCCTCTCATTCCAGAACTCTTGGAAAAGCTACAAGCAGCCACTATCTACACCAAGCTGGATCTGAAGGGAGCATACAACTTAATAAGAATCAAACCTGGAGACGAGTGGAAAACAGCCTTCCGCACTAGATACGGATTGTTTCAGGTGTTTTTCATAGAAGTCTTGATAAATTAGGGTGACCTGAGCGCCTGAATCAAGGAGAGCCTTGGTGTAGACTCCCTCCACTTGCACGGAGACTATTGGGGCAGGGCCGACCAACTCATCGGGTATTTCTTTTGACAGACATTTGATGGCTGAGTCCTGGTCGACCTTACAGTTGTTCCTCGTTTCCCGCCAGGTAGTTGCATGGAGGTCTTTTTAATAATTGGAGGAGGTGGGTGTGCATGATTTCCTGGTGATCCAGGACTAGATCCAGACACTAAGGGGTAGGGCTTAGTAATTTGAGCAGGAGGGCCTTTGGAACCGATCAAAGGTATTGCGCGCTGATTTTTTTTCTTTCTTTGGAGCTCAGTTTGGCTGAGTGCCCGGTTGGCTCCTTCACTGGGCCCCATTGGAGTTTTCCGCCTGCTCAGAATTTAGTACATTTTTTACAACTTTCAGTACTACCTCTGCCGATTTGGAGAGGTTTCCTCTTTTGGGACACTTGGCTCTGAAGTGACCCATTTCTCCACAACTATAACATCTTCTTCCAAAAATGAAGGTCATCATCTGGTCCCTTCTCCTCCAGTACCTCCCACTTCTGGCTGGGAAAGGGGAAGGGGGCGTGGAAGCATTCCAGAAAGATTGTTGTAATTCTGCTTGCTGATTAGCAACTCTGGGTACGGTTTTGCATATTTCCTCCTGTGTCTCAACCATTTTCAGTAGGGTTTCCTGAAATTCAGCTTGGATTTTTGTTACTTGGTCATCAGGGGCGGTTGACTTGGAAGATACTTGAATGGCTGGTTGTTCCTCCTTACTCAGTCTGCAGCTGTTTACGGCTGTACCCACTTTAGCTGGTAGCATCTGGTCAAGTCATCTCACATATTCAGACATCTTTTCTCCTTTCACTTAAGTGTGCTCAAACTGGTACAGCATTTCAGCAATCTTTTCTGTGCGTCCAAAGACTTTCTGTAAGATATTCAGATAGTCTAGGGAAGTGCAATCCTGCTCGGTTAGTTTCAGATTCCGTATAGCTTCTGAAGCAGGTCCCTTTTAAGCTTTCAGTGATTATCTGCTTCTTTTGCGCCTCTGGAATATCCCATTTGTCCAGGGCTTGTATAGCTTGTACAATCCACTCCTCAAAACCCTCCTCACTGGCTGTTACAGGTAGGTTGCCTGAGAAGGATCTCAAATCTGCGGTAGTCAAACCCAGTGTAGGGGGTGTCGTTCTTTTTACACTTCAACACTAGCTCTCCTGTTGCTGTGTTGAATTCCGGGCCTATGCACACTACTGAGCCCAATGGAGAGGCACGTTGGGATGAAGTGGCTTGGTTCATGCTCTCTGGGTGGTCCACCCCTCTATTTGGATGAATTAATTGAGCTTCTATGTCTTCAGTCAACTTCAGGTTTCCACCTTGAAATCATGCAGGAATACCCTTTTTCCATTCCAGTAATATATAGGCATGAGTAGTGTCTGTGTTCACTCTCATATCTATTATCAGTCCATGCCATTCAGGTGTTAGGGTGTTTATGGCCTGACGAACTTGTTCTTCAGTCCATTTGTCAGTGGAGATATCCATCACCACACTAAGTTCTAATTTACTGCATTGATCAGTACACCACTCTGTTGCTGTGATATTAACTACGTTAGGTGAGGTCATTTTCTTAGTGAGGGATAGCAGAGAAATGCCAGATGAGAAACCGCCAATTGTAGTGCTCCCCCGTCCCGTTCATCGCTATCCCAGCACAGAATAACACTAACAGTGGCTCTGAAGGGGCAATCTACAATAAACTCAACTAACGGGTCTCCCTGTCTTTTCTCTATAAGAAACCTCTACTATGGATCCACAGCACACCAGCACACCTTGAGTTGGTTTAAGAAGTTTTACTGAACATAGAATGTCAGATACCAATACCAACAGGTAAACAATGGAGTAGTTCATAAAGTAAGACACTTCAGGCAATAGATTTAAATCGGCTGTTCAGATGACTGTACCAGTAATGAATGTACTGACAACTATCTCCTTACACAGAATAAATGGTAACACTGAACCTTGTCTGAGTCCCAATGTACCTGGGTACCTAACCAACTGGCCAGTGGTCTAATCTTCGGCTAGCCAATGGCGGGGCCCAATATAAGTAATGTTGTTCAATCAATAAGTGTAGGCCCAAAGCCTCTCACCCGACCAGAAGGGAGTTACACATCCAGGAGTTTCCACTCTGTAAAAAGGTGTCTGCCAGGAGTAGATCAGTTCATGGTGTAGAGATAGGTCAGCAGGCTCTTCCTGTAGAAGAAGTCCCGTTCATCTGATGTGGCATCTGTTTGTCGCGGCATGATCCCCATTCACAGTGATGGCACAGCGGTCTCAGACGTCCCTCTGGTCAGTCCGCTCGATCACCTCGTTCGCTGTTACAATCCGCTGCCTAGTAGTAGGGCAATAGGGACACAGGATGTAGACACAGCGGCCCTCTGGTTCGCAGTAGCCGCACGCACGTCCTGCTCTCTCGACCTCCCCCTGGGGAATGCCGCCAGATGTCCTTCTGCAGCCAGAGTGCCTCTCCCTCTGCCCTCAATGTATTCTGGGATATGTAGTCCTGCGCAGGCAGTCCTGATCATCTTCTCCTCGGTGAAGAACTCATGCCCCATAAGTGTCTGGTTAACCGAGGCCCCGGTCAGTTGCAACATCAAGGTTTCCTTAAAGGGGCCAGTTCCAGGAAGAGAGAAAAGGGGGACTACGTAGGAGAAGAAGATGGAAATGAAGCACAGGATCCCTAAATGGACAGCAAGTGAGAACTAAATGATTGCGGCCGGGAGTAGTCGATCAAGGGCTGCCAGATTGCCATGAAGTAATATCAATAATTCGATTTTTGACTTCAGGGATGGTGTCTTCCACGATCTAGCAATAGTAATTTTAGCAGCAATGCAAATGTGAGAAACCAGGATCCTCTGCAGTCGGTTCATTTGTGGAATGTGTTTCAGTAGCAACGCCTCACACGGGTCCCTCCGCAAGGATACATGAAAAACGGAGTGAATTAGGTTATAAATAGTGATGGGCCGAACAAACCGGAGTTTGGTTCGAATTCAAACTTTAGAATATCCAAAAAGTTTGAATTCTAACTCAATGCAAGTCTATGGGGCTAGAACTTTCAATATCAATTGTCCCCTTTTTGAAGGCTTATATGCAAATTAATAGCCATAAAAAAGGGTATGGGGATTCGGGTACTGCCCTGGGGGACATGTATCAATCAAAAAAAATACTGTTTTTAACCACCTTCCGTCCATGGCCGTTTGTGAACGGCCGGGCGGGAGTCTGCTAGGAGCGGGAGGGCGTCTTAAGAGCGCAGCACACGAGAGGGAAAACTGTGAGCATGTAAACAGCCAGCGATGGCTGTTTACATACAATCGATCAGACATCTCTAGAGACGCCCGATCGCTTGCAGGAGCTGCGGGTGTGCGCCCCCCCGTACCTATGTTCCGCCGTCTCATCGCCTCCGCTGCCGGTCCCGTAATCGGCTGTGGCTGGTGCGGCTGGGACACGGCACGTCAACGCTCTAACAACAGATCAAAGGGAGATCAATTCTCGATCTCCCTTTGATCTCTTTTCCTGTCCCCGAATGCAGTAAGTGATGTATATTACATCACTTCCTGCATTCAGTGTCACTCTTCGGTGCAGAACACCGGAGAGAATCTGATGAAGCAGATCTCTGCTTCATCAGTGTCAGGGTATTAGGAGGCTTACCTCTCCTCGGGGTGGCCATGGGTTCCCCTTCCTGGCAGGACCCCTGGCACCGGGACTGCGGGTACACATGCGCGCAATGCGCGACGAGTGCGCGGTGGACAGGCTGCGCGCAGGCCCGGGGATGCGCGCGTAGTGCGCCTGTTACTGGTGTCAGGTGTGATCCTTGCTGGGGGAGGTTCCCAGCACACACCCTCTGCCTCTCTCTCGCCATTGGCTCCTGATGGAGAGGCTACCTGGTTGCCTTGGTAGCCGGGGAGCGGTCTCAATCCTCCACTGTGTATAAAAGCCCAGTCAGAGCCCTGGCTCGTTGCTGAGTTATTCTATCCCTATGGTGTGATCTCCCAGCTCCCTGTGCCTTGAACCTGTCTTTATTCCTGAACCTCTGCTTGGACTCTTGATTACCGACCCTTTGGCTTACCCTTCCGTTACTGAAACTAGCTGCCTGCCTCGACCCGGATTGGACCCGACTATTCTTCTTGGATTTTCCCTGTGTACCACGACCTCGGACTTTGGCTTGCCGCCCCTGCCAAGGGGTTCACTCACGGCCCAGCCGTACCCCCTGACAATCAGCTTCTCTGGGGGTCCCTAGGTGACATCAGAGATCTTGGAGACCCCTGATGTCTCCATAAAGAGGACCTGTTTGGTGAACTGACTATTACATAGGGGATTTCTTAGTCCCCTATGTGATAGCAATAAAATTAAGTCTTAAAAAAAAAAAAATTAAAGCATTAAATAAAGAAGCTAAAAAAATATTCACAAATAATAAAAAAAATAACACAAAAAATGTTTAAAAGTCCCCCACCCCTCCCCCCATATACACACGCAAACATGCGTCGGGTGCGCCTATGTACGAAAACGACGATTGCGCCCATTATGCAGCACATGTTACATATCGCCACTAATGTCGCAATGAGAGCAATAATTTTAGGGCCATCAATCACTGATAACACTAAACTGATGAGTGGTAAAAACTTTTAAAACGTCGCCTATGGCCAATTTTGGTTGCGGTCGTTTTCTGCGATTTCGCGGGTGCAATTTTAAACTTGACATGTTTAGTGTCTATTTACCCGGTGTGACCCCGTCTTTTATATTGTACCAGAAAATTGGGGTGATAATAAATGTTTCATAACATTTTATAGGGAAACATGTTTTTTTTCAAAATTTAGGGTACTTTTTTGTTTTATAGTAAAAAATAAAAACCCCAGTGGTAATTAAATACCACCAAAAGAAAGCTCTATCTGTCCCAAAAAAATGGTATGAAATTCGTTTCAGTACAGCGTTGCATGACGGAATAAACGTCAGTCAAAGTACCAAAGAATACTGAAAAAATGGCCTAGCCAGGAAGGGGTGAAACACCATGGTCTTCAAGTGGTTGAAGGAGCAGTGATTTTTACATCACTTAAAGCAGGGGTGCCCACAATTTTTGTGTTGAGATCTACTTTTCAAATGATGAACATGAGATCTACCAACGAAGAAAGAACCTCCTTCGCTCTCTCTCTCCTTGCTCATCCTCCTGGCTGTCTCTCCTCTCTCTCTCTCTCTCCTGGCTGTCTCTCCTCTCTCTCTCTCTCTCCTGGCTGTCTCTCCTCTCTCTCTCTCTCTCCTGGCTGTCTCTCCTCTCTCTCTCTCTCTCCTGGCTGTCTCTCCCCGCTCTCTCTCCTTGCTCACCTTGCTGTATTTTGCAAAGAGTGTAGTGCAACAGGCTGTGTAAACTAATATTCTTTGATGTAATACATATCAGCACTTCAACCACCAGTTTCCACCAGAAAAGTGTCAGGGAGCTGGCTCAGCAGACTCAGGCTAATAGGTGCACAGCTAAATAAATATACCAAAATGGAATAAAGGGGCCGCCATTCACACCCTTCGTGATCTACCAGCATCAGCTTTGAGAGCTACTGGTATATCACAATCTACCTAATGGGCACCCTGACTTAAAGGGTAACAATAAAAATTAAAAATACCTTTAAATATCATGCCTGGGTGGTCCCCCTAAAACTGCCTGCGTAGTGGCACTTAAAAAGTGACATTTAAAAATAAAAATGTTTTAATTTCAATTGCCGGTAATTGGTTTTCCTTTAATCTTTTAAACAACTGCTTGGGGAGGCAGACTGTATGAAGAGGCAACATGTTAGGACACTTGGAACAAGGTTAGAGATTATTTGAATAATTTCTGGTGCCTCTTTTGCAGATGTTGGATGAAAGTAACAACAGGTGCTTTAAAATTGGGCCTTTAGTGTTGGCGGTGCCTTCACAACATAACCCTTCAGAGTTATTCTTGATGAGTGCAGGATTGGACCCTGCTCCAAAAATCCATATTATATGCACCTGTCACACAGATGCCCAAAAAAATTGGGCCAAGGGTGTTGGCGGTGCCTTCACACCATAACCCTTCAGTTATTAATGGGGAGTGCAGGATTGGGCCCTGCTGTAAAAAATTCAAATTATATGCACCTGTTTGACAGGTGCCAAAAAAATTGGGCCTTAGTGTTGGCGGTACCTTCACACCATAACCCTTCAGAGTAATTCTCGGTGAGTGCAGGATTGTACACTGCTGTAAAAAATTAAAATGATATGCACCTGTCACACAGGTGCCCACAAAAATTGGGCTTTTAGTGTTGGCTGTGCCTTCACACCATAAGCCTTCAGTTATTCTCGGAGAGTGTAGGATTGGACCCTGCTGTAAAAAAAATCTAATTATATGCACCTGTCACATGCGGGTGTGGAAAAATTGTGCCTTGAGTGTTGGTGGTGCACTACACCAAGGACATTACTTCAAGATAGAATAATCACCCACAAAGTTAGGCAGCTCAGGCAGTCTTCCAAAAATCCCAGATCCCCGACAAATTTATTCGGTTACATCTGCATCAGGGGATTGATAGCTGCTGCTGATCCAGGACTGATTCATTTTGATAAATGTCAGCCGGTCAATGGAGTCTGTGAACAGATGCACTTTTTTATCTGTCACAAAACCTCCAGCAGCACTGAATGTCCGTTCGGAAAGCACTCTGGATACAGGGCAGCACAGTATCTCCATGGCATGAATGTAAATTAATGCACAGCGCTAATCAATCAAAAGTGAATGCAAATAAATACATGTGTATATGCAAAATATCAATAAGTGACTACCATATGTGATCCAAAAGCATAAGTGTTATTCCAATACAGTGTATAGGGCTAAATAAATATAAGTGACAAGGATTGATCGTGAAAAACAAAATATGATTGTGTGAACAACCTATAAATAATGTTTATAAATATAAATATCTATGTGATCAAATTAATAATAATAAAAAATGCCCTTATCTTCTTTTGAAAATATCTTATTTTAAACTAAATGTTTATAAAACTATAAGTAACGTGATCTTCATGCTTAATTTGTGTAAACTCCAAAACAAAAAACGTTTTGTGTGAAAATAAAACAGTTATGCAATAATAAAAAAGTATCTGTGATATTTATCAGTCCATTCCAAGTGAGAAAATAAAGTGGTAAAATGTTCCAATTATTCAGTGATGTACACTTAGTCCTTATTCTGAGGAGTGTATTGAGATCTATATCATTCCCCTCAAAGCGTGTACTCACCCCAGGTATCCGGCTGTAACAGACAGCCCCACACGTTTGTATTTCCCAGAGCAGGATAGTTCGGTATGTTTTGCCGGCAATTTCTCCACACTCGATTCTTCAATTAAAGCATATCCATTCTCTCATGTAAGTTCTTGGTTAAGTTCTGGCCAGTAATCCATTCTCAAGACCCAGTGGATCATCTGCTGGAAAGCTCTCCATGTCTGCTCTTGCCCCAAGGTAATCCTGCACCATATAATGCAGACACTGCCAATGGGTGCCTAAAGCTAACATCCCTGGGCGCCGAGGACTGAAAACATTTCTAAAGGCATCAGTCAGGCGGCCTTCTTCTCCACCGCTCTTTCTTTGACCAACCGAAGCCTCAGAAGCACCTCTTTCATGTCATGGTAACCTACCAGTGTCTGGAAAGGTGTTACATAGGTTTCTCTTCAACGTGTCCTCAAGTTGTTTCATCCTGTGCTTCCTCTGAGAACAGGATGAGCTCTGCAACTTTACGCTTGTAACGTGGATCAAGAAGGGTTGCCAACCAGTAATGATCCCTCTCCTTGATACCACGAATCCTGGGGTCCTTCAGCAGGCTTTGCAAGATAAGGGAGCCATGCACTGTAAGTTGGAGGAGGCATTAGGTTACGAGTCTTCTTGGTCACTGAGGATGACACTATCGTGCACTACCTCCTCCCAGCCACGTACTACTCCTTGGGTTTCTGGGGATAGAAAATCGTCCCTTGAGGACTGCCGTATGTCATCCTCTGCTGCAATGCCCCCACGGCTGCCATAATCCTCCTCCTCTTGTGTGATCTGCGGACCCGCACGAATGGTTTCTGCGTAAAGGGGGCCTTGAGAGGGAAAGGAAGTCCTCTTCCTCCCGCTGTTCTGCCTCAAGTGCCCTCTTCTTAATTCCCAGCAGAGTATGCTCCAGCAGGAACACAAGAGGGATACTGTCACTGATGCATGCATTGTCACGGCTCACCATCCTTGTCGCCTCTTCAAATGGTGACAGTACAGTGCATGCATCCTTTATCAGCAGCCACTGACGTGGGGAAAAAAAGCCAAGGTCCCCTGAGCCTGTCCTTGTGCCATACTCAGACAGGTACTCGTTGATGGCCCTCTGTGGCGTGTGCAGCCACTGCAGCATTGCCAAAGTGGAGTTCCACCTGGTGGGCATGTCACAAATCAGACATGTTTGCGGGCAGGTGGAATTGATGTTGAATTTCAGCCAGACAAACACTGGCTGAGTATAAGCGCCTGAAATTGCTACAGACTTTTCTGGTCTGCCTCAGAAGAAACGCTGCACCACCAAATTGAGGACGTGTGCCAGCATGGTACTTGTGTCAACTTTCCCAGGCATAGGGCGGAGAGAAGGATGCTGCCATTGTCCCATACAACCAGATGGCTCAAGCTGCCGTGGCATTAACCACCTCTGGACCTGCCCCTGCAGAGCTGACAGAATCTCTGCCCCGGTGTAGCTCCTGTCCCCTAGACAAACCTGCTCAAGCACTGTATGGCATCTTTTAGCCTGACCCGTTGCGTAGCCCCTTGAACGCTTAGGGAGAACTGCTGGTTCACAGGACAATTCAGCAGAAGAGACCATTGTGGAGGATGAAGAGGAGGGGGTGGAGCAGACAGATCTCACATCATCAGCTTTTTGAAGGCGTGGTGGCTGAACAAGCTCCAGCACTGAGCCCCATCCTGCATCCTTGCAAGCTGGAAGCAGAGCTACCCAGTGTGCTGCGAAGGAAATATAACGTCCCTGAGCATGCTTGCTGGAACCACGTGTCAGCAATAATGTGGACCTTGCTGCGTAGGACAAGGCAGTCAGCCTTGTCCTACGCTGCCAAAACATTGCCTTCCACATGATGGTACAGAGCTGGAATGGCCTTACATGAAAAAAAAATGGCGTTTGGGAACCTGCCACTGTGGTACAGCACATTCTGCAAACTCACGGAAGGGGGCAGATTCCACCAGATGGAAAGGTAGCAGTTGTAAAGCTAGCAATTTGGCCAAGCTGGCATTTAGACACTGAGCATGTGAATGGGTGGGACAGTATTTTTTTTTCCGCTGCAGCAGCTGGGGCAGCGAAATTTGACTGGTCTAATCTACAGATGGTGGGCTGCTGGCAGATGGGCCTGTGACACCCACTGCTATACCATCACCCCTCTCAGTGGAGGCTGTTGACATGACATGACGTATAGTGGGGGTAGAGATGAGAGAAGATGAGCGAGGAGAAGTGTGTACCTTTTTTTTATTGCTCTCGCCAACGGGCTGCGTGGCAGACAGTCAGATGTCTCATCAAGCACATGGTACCCAAGCAGTTGATGTTTTTGCCACGTTTAATCCGCTTGAGACACAGATTGCAAATAGCAATGCTGCGGTCTGCTGCACATGTGCTGAAAAACTCCCACACAGCTGAGTTCCTGAAAGTGTGCTGGGAGACAACAGTGCCCTGCACCTGTGCAGATCTGCTGTCTGATGCAGTAGGGTGGCTGCTCTTACGGCTGCCCCTGGAGGACATCCTGCCTTGTTGGGGTTGTGTTTCTTCCTCACTTTCCTCCTCTGTTCGATCAAGTACCCAAGTAGAGTCAGTGACCTCATCATCATCATCCCCTCTGTCCTTGCCACTGGAGCCAACCTGGCAGTATGCTGCGGCCGGTGTAACATGAGTGCCAGTTTGTTGTCCATCATTGGCACCCCCTGTCTCTAGGCTCATCTTACACCTTTCCTCAATCTCTGAGCCAACATCAGACCATTGTAATTCTTGCGCATCCTCCACCAGCATGTGACTGAGGCTGTGTTCAAACCAATTCAGCTGACTCCTCCGTACATAATGGTGGGGCTACAGCAGGAGTAGCCGTAGACAAGGAGGCAGAATAGGCTCCTTTGGCAGCTGCGGTGGAATAAGAACTAGTATGAGCCTGGGTGACAGAGGATGAGGAGGATGAGGATGGCTTAGTTATCCAATCCACCAACTCTTCTGTATGTTGTTGCTGAATAACACGGCCAGCACCAGATAAAAAGGACAAGCCTGCCCTGCCTGCAGAGGATGCAACATGTTCACGACCACGACTTTTGCCTGCAGACAAAGAAGGCTGCTTGCCCTCTTATTGCTGCATAGAAGCGTCTGCCTCTCCTTGGCCTTTCAGACATGATGCGTATTACAATGGACTGCAATAATCTGCTGTTATAATCGATACCTCTAATAGACTGCTATAATAGACTGCATTAATAGACTGCCATAGTAGACTGCTATAATAGACCTCTATGACTGACTGCTATAGTAGACTGCTATAGTAGACTGCTATAATAGACTGCAATAATAGAATGCTATAGTAACTGATAGAACGCTGATAGAACTCTCATAAAACACTGATAGAACATAGGGCTGCGGTATAAGCAGCCTTATATAGTGTGCTGCTGGGACTTGGCAGTGAGCCATGATTGGGCAAAGTCATCATGACTTTGCCCAATCATGGTTCTCACAGTTTTCTGTGCCCTGATTGGGCAAAGTCTTGCACCTGTCTTGCACCTGACCTGTGGGCAGGTGCAAGGCTTTAGCCCAGGGGCGCCCACAATTTTTCATCTGGAGATCTACTTTTCAAATGATGAGTAACTTTAATAAAGTAACTAATTTGAGTTTAGCAGTACCATTCTTGGAGGGGGATAGTATGAGATTCACGTAGCTGCTGAAAAGATTTGATTCCTGAGAGGGTAAAAATACAATATACGGTGGATAGGCCGTTATGCACCCACCAAGAGAACGCTTGGTGGTCAGAAGCACCAGGTGGAAAGAGGGGACAGTGCCGCAGATCAAGCAAAGGGCAAAAGTGGTGACATCAAGTTGCTAGAATACTTTACTCCGCCCCATACCTTCAAGGAATGAGAAAGAATAGGATTAGAGCTGTAGGACAGTTAGCAGGCGGTAGCCATAACAGTGTAGTACAGTCGAAGATTCGGGACAGCTAGACCTCTGAAAGATCTAGGGCGATAAAGCACTTTTTGGCTGATCCTGGGTTGAGAGTTATAAACGAGAGAACCTTACGCTGCAAGGTGCAGAGGACATGACTTGGTTAGACTCGGAATATATAGAGTAGTTTGGGCAAATAGGTCATTTTTACGTCGTGGATTTGTCCAATCCAGGAGATAGGGTGCCGCTTCCATGAAAAGTAATCTGTCGAGGGACTTCAAGAGAGGAGGAATATTAGCTGCGTGCAAGGTATCGTAAGAGGAGGTCAGATAAATACCCAAAGAATTGAGAGAAGAGGTCCAAGTAATTGAGAAGGAGAGTTGTAAATGTTCTAACATTCTGGGCAGTAAAGAGACATCAAGTGCTTGGGATTTAGATTGGTTAACCCGCAGATCAGAGATGAGAGAATAGTCAGACAGGGCTGAGATTCGGAAGAGACAAAAGAGGTTTAGTCAAGGTCAGAAAGATGTCATCAGCGGAAAGGGACACTTTGTGATGTACACCTGCCACTTCAAGGACGCTAATATCAGGGTGTGATCGGATGTATTCTGCCAAGGGCTCAAGGGCTAGGGGAAAAATAATGGGCGATAGGGACAACCCTGATGGGTGCCCCGAGCGATAGGAAACAGAGAACATTCAAAGTCACAATATTTGAGTTTGGCTTGGGGAGAGGCGAATAGAGCCGTAATCCATGACAAGAAATTAGTACCAAAACCTCAATAAAGGAGGACCTCAAAGAGATAAAGCCATGACAACATATCAAAAACCTTGGAAATGTGTAAAGACAAGAGCATCATTTGCTGCGAGCGAGACTTGGCTAGATGGATGAAATTGCAGAGCTCTACGATTGCTGTCGCCAGCTTGTCTAGAGGGCATAAAGTCACCTTGATCCTTCTTAACCAAAGACCCCAGGAATCGATTGATTTGAGCAGTGAGACCTTCAGAAAGAAGTTTGATAGCCACATTTATTAAGGATATAGGATGATAGTTGGTCCAGAAGTGGGGATCCCTATCAGGTTTGGGTAGCATCACAATGTTAGCCGTGAGCATCCGTGGGGATATAGAGACACCCTTCAGGAAACCATTACACAGGGTAGCCAAGTGAGGAGATAAATCCTCAAAGTTTTTGGCCGAGAAAGTGAAGGCTGAGAAACCATCCGGTCCCTGTTTACTACACTGAAAACATTTAATGACCTGCTATTTTTCACGAACAGTGATCTCCACTTCCAGAAGATCGTGACCACTCTGAGGAATCTCCAGGAAAGTGACTCGAGCAAAAAACTCACAGATGGTAACCAAGGCAAACGGGGCGAAGTATACAGGTGAAATTCGAATAATTAGAATATCGTGCAAAGTTCATTCATTTCACTAATGCAACTTAAAAGGTGAAACCAATATATGAGATAGACTCATTACATGCAAAGCAAGATAATTCAAGCCGTGATTTGTCATAATTGTGATGATTATGGCTTACAGCTCATGAAAACCCCAAGAACAGCAAATCCACAACCTCAAAAAAGTAGATGATTACATGCAATCAATAAAACAAGGATTGTACATAGTACAATATTGGACCTCTGAAAAGTACAAGCATGCATATGTACTCAGTACTTGGTTTGGGCCCCTTTTGCAGCACTTACTGCAATTACTTTTGCATGATATTCTAATTATTCGAGTTTCACCTGTAGTTTAGAAAGATGGTGACGACATTCGGTTAGGATTTGGACCAGGTCACTGGTTCAGGTAGCAAGCCTAGTCTTAAGGGAGATAGGAGTCAGAGCATTATCGAACGTCCTGAGCCGCCTATCCAGCATAGAGTCCAGTTTGTTGCCTTTCAAGTAAAATTTCTGTTTCAACCATCGCAAGGAGCATTCAGCCCTATCAGTGAGACATAAGTCAAGGCCAGCTTGGGTTGTTTCCAATTGTTTGCGGTTAGAAACCATAGGGTTTGACTCAGAAGCATGGGGTGCATGATCTAGATCAGTTTCAAGGCACTGGATTTGTTGGATGCATTCCCCTTTACGTTTAGAGGCAATCTGAATCAAGTGACCACGAATGACCGACTTATACGCCTCCCACAATGTCGAAGCAGAAGATACCGTCCCAGTGTTAAGTTGGAAATAATCAAGTGTGCATGCTCGGACCTCCGGTAATACTCAAGCTATTGATTGTTTGTTCACATCAAATCTGGACTAGATCTAGGTGAGTTTCTGCATATGCAGTGCAGTGCATTTTGATGCGTTTTGCCGCATTTTTGATGTGTTCCAGGACATTTTTTAAAATCCTAAAATGGGCTTTCAGGTGTAGTCCAGTGCGTTCCAGTGCGTTTCCATGTGTTTTTGGTGCGTTCCAGAGCAGATAAAATAGGACATGATGCAGTTTTTCCACATGCACTGGAACTGAACGCTGTGATATGAACTATAGCCCAAAATACCACTGGAATACATTTGATGCATTTTTTATGCGTTTTGTAACTGCTTTGCTCTGCATCTGCTCCGCACTTGGTGTGAACAAGCCTAGAAAGTAATGAGTCATTCAGTGATCAAGAGATAAAAGGAGGAGAGCGAAGTACAGAAGAGCAGGCTACCAGGATAGCATCATGACCAGACCAAGCAATAGAAAGAATGTGAGAAGAGAAAGCCAAGGCTAGAGAGCGCCGGAGCAGAAAAGCATGATCTATCCATGATTGAGAATGGTGAGGGTGCGAGTAGTGAGAGTAGTCTCTTCCTATGGGATGATGTTCTCGCCAGACATCCACCAGGTGGTTCTGCATCAATAATTGATGAAGACATTTGCTCTGTGCAGAGTGATCAGCAGGACCCAAAGGATATTTATCCAATTTGGGGTTCTAGAACCATGTTAGAGTCCCCACATAGGAAAAGAGTACCCTTTGTATGGGCAGCCAGAAGAGATCATATATGAGTGAGAAAAGGAATTGGGTTGGTGTTAGGGGCACAGTAAGTGAGGACATTGATTTCCTTGTCACGCAGCTTGCCCATCAGAAGAAGGTATCTGCCTTCCGGATCCGCTATCTGTTTAGCACAACTAAAGTAAGTGGACTTATGGAAAGCAGCGAGTATCCTGCGAGTCTTCGTGGAGGCATTGGCCTGAAACACCATTGGAAAATTATAAGCTGCCGGATCATCTCCAGTCGAGTGTCTGCTATTCTCATCAGAGGCTGGCGGAGGAGCGGGCACCATTTTCCTGGGCTGTGTTGCGGCCTCTGATACCCGGTCTGTCCGGCGGGGCTGTTTTCCTTTCTCTGACTTCCCCGTGGGCAGACAGGGTGTGGGTGATGATCATGAAGATTTTTCTATGCCATCTAGAATCAGTCTCCTTTCAATGTTGAGAACAGCCTGGTGTGGTACAGAAAAAAGTCGTTTGAACACTGATCACTTTCAGCAGACCAGCACCATGTTGGCCTCCCCATCTGCCACCCCAACCATGTATCCTGGGCTCCGCAGACAGCATACATGGACACACCCAATTTGGAAGCTACATGCTTATTATTATTTGAAGATATTGTATTATGTTGGTGTGCACTAACATTATGGTATATTTCACTGTGATAAACTGTTAGGATAATATCATGTGATATATCCAATTTAAAGTAATGCTATTTTATTGTATAGAGTATCTTCTTATCTAAAATAAAAAAAATAAAGCAGTTTGGAGGTCTAATGTGCATTTGTACATGGGAGCAAACAGTATGAAAAACTTTACCTTTTGTGGGGGTGGGGAAAGTTTTCCACTTTATTACCTAATGTTACTTAAAAAAAAGGGTATGCAGTTTTCTGAATACAGTCAGCAATAACACTCACCAGTCTCATGTTGCTGAGACTTTCTCACCCTTTCCCACTCCAGATCTTATTGTTTTGCAATGGCTTCCCACATCTAGGCTTTTTGCTGGTTATCCTTTTGTAAGCTATGCTGGTGGTCTCTGATTTCAGGGTGTTCTTGCACCACATTGCTAAAGGCATCCACAGCTAGCCAAGATTTTACTACCCTGTCCCCTGCAGCATACACAGCTTGCCCAGGCCACTTACAGCTCCTAAGTACACAGGAAGTGACTTTCCAGGAGGTTACATCAGTACAGGTCAGCAGAGATGCCAAAATCATTTTTTAAAGAGATGCGTTGCATTGCGATTATATGTGTTAACATTTACGTTCCCATATCCTTCTCTTATCCATGCTCAGACGCATCATAGCTAGTATTATAATACAAGCTGGGTCACTTAGTGGTTATTTATGCAAACCCTACACCAAACCACTCCTACTTTTTCCAGGGTTGACACAGGGCACTTTTAAAGTTTTGATCTGGAACAATAAAAAGAAAATGACAACATTTAAGTTAAAAGGAAATACCAGTATGAATTTCAAATAACAATAAAATATTATGACAACCTAGCTACAAAATTCTTTAACTGCTACTGCTACCAATTTCACACGTTATATAGCTGTTCAGCCTAAAGTGTGGCACCCCTCAGTTTTTCTGTTTCACACCACATGTGCATTAAAGCAGAAGTAAAGTGTATTTTTTAAAGAAATTGGTGGCAGGCAGTTTTGTTTTGTTTTTATAGCAGAAGTGGCTGTTTAAGTGTTTTCTGCAAAAATCTCCTACCTGCCTCAGCATGCCGCGTGCACAGACTCGGCATGCTGAGATGAAGTAACTCCTGTGCGTATACTCAAAAGTTACATCATGACAGCCAGCCAATCAAGAGGCCGAAGACGCTGAACCCAGAAGACTGGAAGAAGATGGCAGTGCAGCCAATGGAAAGGAGAGCAGACAGCGCAGAGCTGGAGGGGATATGCTATGCATATTAGCATGTTATGGCAAACACCTCTGCAGCACTTTCTTTGACCACTTGAAGACTGGGGTGTTAAACCCACTACTGCCCTGGCCATTTTTCAGTATTCAGCGCTGAGGTACTTTGATTGACATTTAAGGGGTTATTCACTAAGCTGATGAAGACAGTTGAGCGAATAACCAAGCTGAAGTGAAGGCAGACCGAAGCATGTTCGGCTATTCACAGCAGCTCTGTACACAGTGGCGGATCTAGGGGGGGCAGCGGGGCAATTGCCCTCCCCCTCGAGTAAGAGCCGCTCCCTGCCTCTCCCACCTGCGGTAGTAGTGACACAGGTACATCACAGAGTTAACTGCGGTTCAGTGTAAAAAAACGGCACACTACAAGTACTATGCCGGTTCTTTTACACTGAACCGCAGTAAACTCTGAAAGTGAAAGCTATATGTCCCGGCCGCTGTGCGGGGATCATAGGCGTTGCCTCCCCCTCATGTGCCCCCCTGCTGATTTCCCATGAAAGCTGCCACCGCTGCTGCAGGCACAATCTCCTTTGTCGCCTCTGCCGCTGCATGGGACAAGGAGAAGAATAGCCGTACAGGCTCCTCGGCAGCCTATATGTTCCTCCATCCACCTCTGCTGCTTTTGGCTGGGAGGGAGAGTGAAGCACCTTCATTGGCTGCCTGAGTATTTTCAGCAGAGCGGGAAGGGGCCTGCAGAGAAGGCACAACAAGGCTGCTTGGGTCTTCACATGGAGGAGATATTGATGCTTCCCCCTCCTCTAACCACCACCCGGAGAGGAAGAAGAGGGCATGAGGACAGAGCACATCACCACTGTAAGTCCCTTTTTTATCTTACACCACTGACCTCCACACTCTGCGTTACATTACTGACCTCCGCACTGCATCACATTACTGACCTCCACACTCTGCGTTACATTACTGAACTCCGCACTCTGCGTTATATTACTGACTTCCGCACTCTGCGTTACATTACTGACCTCCGCACTCTGCGTTACATTACTGACCTCCACACTCTGCGTTACATTACTGACCTCCGCACTCTGCGTCACAGCACTGGCCTCTGCACTCTGCGTCACAGCACTGACCTCCGCACTATGCGTCACAGCACTGACCTCCGCACTATGCGTCACAGCACTGACCTCCGCACTATGTGTTACATTATTGACCTCCGCACTCTGCGTTACATTATTGACCTCCGCACTCTGCGTTACATTACTGACCTCTGCACTCTGCGTTACATTACTTACCTCCACACTCTGCATTACATTACTGACCTCCACACTTTGCATTACATTACTGACCTCTGCACCCTGCGTTATAACTGACCTGTGATAACGGCACTTACATTTTTCAAATTGACTCGGGTGTTTTAGGTTCAGCGCATGTTGGGGATCTTGCGACAGTCTTCTGCGGAGCCACGCGATGCCTGCTTACAGCGCTTCTGCCACCCACACATCTCCACTTACTAAGACCCTTCACACCCCTCCTGACACCCTCTGCCCAAGACATCAGGCCAGAACCCCGGAGTAGAGCAGCAGCAGCACAGAGTATGTAGCAAATTTATATACGATTATTCTGTATTGCTATATGTTGTGCTGGGATTTGTACTCCTCTATAGCTGATGGTATTATTTTGCATTGCTGTATAATGTATTGCTGAGATTTGTAGTCCTCTACAGCTGGTGGTATTCTGCATTGCTGTATAACATAGGGGATTATTTACACAGCCCCGGTGTTTGCTGAAATTGCTTTAAACTATAAAGAAAAGCTTTTGAGAGTGTTCCTCTTTCTCAGATCTGCAGCAATACAGGAAGAAAAAGGAACACTCTTGAAAGCTTGTCTTTTAAGTATTAGGTTAATACAATAAAAAGGTATCATTGCATACCGCATTACTCTCATATTTTGTAATCCTATTTATATTCTGTATACATATTTAGTTTTTTTCAGACCATTCATTTTAAATGAGCTGCAAAAACAACAGAATGAACTCAGAAACACATCTGCACTATTTTTCCCAAGGCATTAAACCACAATGCACCATATTGCATTATCGTGCATTGCAGAGTGCTGCAACACAGGTGCTACGGTGCAATTCAAAATGAAGCACACTGTAAAACGTTTATTGTGTGGTGCCGCGCATGCATGTTATTAAAGTATATGTAAAGCAAAACCTTTTATTCTAGTTTTGAATAGAGTAGGGAAGGATTTGAACCATTGTCACTGTTTTTTTATTGCTGTCTATGTTGCACACTGTGGAACTTTAGCCTCTTTTGTCCTGGTGACCATTATCACTGTGACAAAATGGGATGTGAAATCCAAAATATAAGCCTATAGTAATAAAAATTACAATTCGTGGGAAATATTCATACTGTGAAAAAGATCAAGGGGGTAAATCGGTGAGTCCTTAGTCAGTAGGATATTCAGAAATGTAGTCATCTCTAATGAATAGTTAAGGTGGCCATACTCCTTACAACCATTGTACAACTTTTTTTGTCTAGACATCTCACCCTCATAAAATTTTCTTACAACTAGCCCATCATGCACAGACCAATGTAGTTCACATTACCTGGTCAATTTTCATGGATCGAAAGGACAGATTTTTTGTTTGAGCATGTGCAGTTTTCATCTTGAGATTTTTGTTGTACAACAACGCCATTAACCTGTCAGTTTTCGTCCAACTAGACAAAGGTTTTCTAGACTCCTTGAAAGACGAAAATCTGCCAGCTGTACAGTAATTGAGGTTGTGCACTCCCCATCACTGGCAGATTTTCAGACGAAAACACAATTGCAGACAAAAATCTCCAGATAAATGTAATGTGTATGGGCATCTTTAGACGGAGAAAATATAAAGACCTTCAGAGAAGGCTGACAAGCTGCAGGCATATCTGATTAACAGGTAATCAACTAACTAATTGAGCATTACATAAATGTATGTTTGCTCTCAACCCAGCCTGTCATCGGACTTGTAACAGAACCACTGCTGAAAAAGCTGTTAGAATGTTTTTGCATCACTCTCCTATGACCAGTAGAGGGCGCATGTGGGCAACGATCTATTGGAAAACAAAGGTGAGTGCGTTAGTTGCGTCTGAGCGCTTATTCCCACTAAAATTGCACTAAGACTTAATTCACATTATGTGCAATTAGATGTGTTCATTTGCATTAAAAGCTTTTGTAAATGCTTATATATGCATCTAATAAATTCTAATGGGTATATTCACACCTTTGCATCTAGATGCTTTTATCTGCAGTTTAGCTGCATTTTCAAAAAAGAGAAGTCAGGTGCATCTAGGAATTGATATGAACTTCTAAATGCGCCAAAATGCATGTAAACGCATTTTGATGCTAGGATTTGGCACCAGATGCATCAAACCTATATGCACGTAAACACCCCCCCGATAGTGCCACTCCTTCCCCGCTGCTCTGCCACCCGCAGCAGTAGAAGCGGGACATGTACGGGCGGCTGTGGGGCGGGGATGGTGCGGATCTTTCACTGTCACCTGTCCAGCAGAATGTGCTGCAGGCACCGCCAGGCAGCATATTCTGCTGTGTGGGGAGAGGACTCTCTCCGCTTAGTCCCGACCCTGGCCGCCAGGACACGGAAGAAAGTGACAGTGTTAGTGGTTGTCTGAGACTCAGGTAAGTGTGGGTGGGTGAAGGCTGGACGGGAAGGGGGGGGGGGGCTGCTGAGAGGCTGGTGATATTTTCATTATAATCTATTGCTTGGACTTGTAGTCCTGCATAGCTGGTGGTATTCTGCTGCATTGCTGTATAATGATTATACAGCAATGCAGAATAGCACCAACTATGCAGGACTACAAGGCTGGGAACCTCAGTAGCCTTCCTGTTAACCATACAGTGCCATGGTGATGGGGGATTGTGGGGGGGCCTTCATGGTTTCTTGCACCGGGGCCCTGAAGATTCTAGTTATGCCACTGCTTGTGGGAGCAGCTCCATGCAGTGACAGAACTACCACCGGTGCAGGCGGTGCGGGCGCTCCAGGGCCTTGAGCACAGTCCCAGCGCCGGATTGGTACCCAGCTGCCAGCAGGCCCCCCATCTCTGCGCCGAGAGTGTTGGATCATCCGTTCATCCGACACTCC
>NW_017309907.1:29699-39933 GCF_000935625.1 Nanorana parkeri
ATGGGGCCCGTGGGCCGATGTGAGGAGGGGGCCGCGGCAGAAGGAGGCACTGAAGACAGCCCGGCAGGCACATCATGAGGCCTCGGACGGCAGTGAGGACCCAACAAACAGAAAACACATAGGAAACAGGTGAAGACAGAAGACCGGCCAGAAGAGGTAAGGGTAAATAATTCATTAAAATAATTATTTTTTGTAGCCTAATGTTGTATAAAGTACTGTTGCAGCAATGCACAATGGCACCCTCTATAGAGGACTACAAATCTCAGCAGTACTTTATACAGAAATGCTATTGTTATATAAAGTATTGTTGGGATGTGTAGTACTCTATAGCCTGTGGCATTCTGCATTGCTGTAAATATTAGGGACACTGGCTCCATGGTCTGCATCTCTGTCGGATGCAGACCGCAGAGCTGCTCCTGTCAACGCCGGCACTCAGATCCTTTCAGCTGGAGCTCAGTTCTGAGCTCTGGACGAAAGAAAGGATGGATTAGTGAGGTCTGCAGGAGACCTTACTAATCACTGCTAGATCACCATTGTGCCTCCTCACAGCCTCCTCCCTGAAAAAAGGTAAGCAGGAGAGGGGGCTCTGTATTTTTTTTTATATGTGGGTGTGCAGGGAGGGGGTGTATTATTTTATATGGGGGGGGGGATAGTTTTTTTTATATGTAGGGGGGCGTATTTTCTTTATGTGTATGGGGGGGTGTATTATTTTATATGTGGGGGAGTGTATTTTTCTATGTGTATGGGGTGGGGTGTATTTTCTTTATGTGTATGGGTGAGTGTATTATTTTATATGAGGGGAGGTATAGTTTATTTTATATGTAGGGGGGCGTATTTTCTTTATGTGTATGGGGGGGTGTATTATTTTATATGTACAGGGGTAGTATTTTTTTATGTGACTAGGGGGGCCCTGTTAGGCTCCTTTCACGCCTGTAAGTTTAGGTGCAATTAGGGATTCCTGCCTCAGGAACTTGCGTTTTCCTGCAGCAGGAATGCCTAATCTGGTTTTTACAAGCGGCAGCTGCCACTCATTGAAGAATTGCAATTCAAACGAATATCGGCATATTCGGATGTTTGGATGCATCCAAATTTCCAAATGAAAAAAATTACGAATTTAAACAAATACGAATTTTGCGGTACCCGAAAATTTCGGATGCATCCAAAATTTCGGAAATAAACGGAGATACTAGACAATCAAAAAAAAAAGCGCGAAACCCTTAAGATCTATTAGGAATTTTAGGTGGGACCCCAACGTCAACCCCCCCAAAAGAGTCCCCTCTAAAATCCCCTCCAAGAACTGTCTAAATCATCACATCTATACACAGTGTATAGATGTGAGGACACTGAAGAGGATTCCAATGCTGTAGGGAGGGGAAGACAGGCTGGAGGGAGCGCTGTGACAGTTGGCTGGCTCAGGGCTTGGGGTGAGTATATTTTAGTACCTAGACACAAAAGAGCACTTACACCTTTCAGTGTGTGGGTAGCCCTACTGCAAGGGTTAATACAAAAAAGCCTGGAGTTCTTCTTCGGGAAGGGACAGAATGCCTAGAATAACGTCATCCTGCCGTACACAAAAGGAAGATTTGGTGCTGAGAATGGAGGACCTTCTTGCTGCTCTGACGCTTTGGAAGCCTTAATTAGAATTTAAATGTCAGCCCTTTGTTAGGAAGTCTTCACTTTATACTCTCCCACTAATTGCAATGTACATTGGATGTAATTTATTAATCATATGTTGAACAGCAGGGGAGAATGGAATCCAACTGTTTCGTTTCATTAACTTTGTGCTAAAATCTATTATTCACTAACAATCATAAGGAAGCAGCCTCGTTGCTCCGTGTTTTGTTTTTTTTCTCCTGCGTTTTATTATGTTTTGTGATCAGGCATTGTATTCATGGTAATATATAGTACATGAGTGGATGGAGAGGGCTGGTAATGAAGAGTTAAATAGGATGTAGAATCTCGCTATGTAAACCAAAGGCCAGTATCCAGGTAGGCACTGCAGCGAAGTTGTTAGCAACAGTTTGCATACGGGGTTTGAAAGCTTCATTCTTTTTCACCACCCACCTCTTCCAGACAGATGGAAGAGTCCTTACGATAAAGAAGGTTCCTGCCTGTGTATGTTTGTCTCCACCTCCCGAGCTCGCTGGGGCTCCACCTTAGCCAAACAAGTCTGTGTTTTTCAGTGATCTCTTTCAGCACCGTGGACAGCTACCTCCAGCAACACAAAGGCGACATTCAGGAGCACGGACTGCTAGGATCAGCGCTTGCACAAGGACCACTTCTACATTCATTCCCTTTCCTGCCTTTGACTGTTAGTCTTACAAGGGGGAAATAGAACTGGTAGGCACACTGTTTTGACTTTCTTCAGCTTCTACTTTTTTTTTTAATGTGATTCAAAGTCTTGGTAATGTAACAGTGTCTTTCTCATGTGATGCCTTAGAGATGCTGACATTTTAGATCTATTATTGAAAATGCACACATTTATTCCATTCATGGCATAAGTAAATCCCTGCTTTTTCAGCAGATCTATGATAGATTATGAGTAGCACTTGAGCTGTGTGGGGGTTTAATAAGACTCAGCGCCTGTAGCTACTATGGCAGTGTTTACACAGTAATATATTGCTGCTGGGTGTGCCTGCCACCATCAGACTTAGGCAAAGATCAATGTGCAAAGTGCAAGTGCACTAGCTTGGGCAACAATCTTTCATTGTTCTGATAGCCAATAAGCAATGAGAGTTGAATTCACACATTAGCGTTGGCTTTTTTACTTTCTTAAATATGCTTAAATGTTTCAGCTGAGTGTATGTCGGTTGTACTGTAAGTGTGCTTACTGTATGGGACCCTTTAATAAATAGGTGTTTGTGTATAGGCAGGCAACCTGTTGTTCTCTACTATAAGCCAAGGATTGTCGTGGAATTCTAATGCTTGAAGTTTCACATTTGCAAAAGAGGCTGGTGGAAACATGTAGTTTCACAAGCAGCATGGCATTATCTAGATAATCTTTGTCTTATAAGTAAAGATAGCTGCCATTTTTGTCAGCATCAGTAGTGTGATAAGGGATATTATAGCACACCTTAAGCAGGCTGCAAAGGCTTTGCAGTTAATCTGTCTCTCTCACAGAATATCCCTCACTAGTCTAAGCTTGACACCAACATTTCTGATGAGTAGATTACATAATTGGCCTGCAGAGTAGTTTTTCCTGTCTGCCTTCCACTGCTGTGTAAATATGGTGAGGCCAGAGAGGATAAAACAGATTTTCGAAGTTTGTTGCTTGCTGACATCATATTGAGTTTCTCCCTGCAAGCACTGTAATGCTAGAAGGTTGTGATTGACTGTGATACAATTATGGTAACATGTACGATGTTTCTATACATTCCTGCTGATCTGACTTCTATGAGAAATATAAGTGTTTAGATTTTGTGCCGTTTTTTTCTCCTTCCGATTGACCTTGTCCTGTTTTCAATAATGAAGTTTCTTGCAGTAGTATGGACCATTTTATAGCGATAATTTAAAATTAACAAGAGATATTCAATCAATTAATTGAATAATACAATAGAATAGGAAGCCATTATTTAAACTGCAGACAAATATTTTGAATTTAAATTCTGAGAGCACAGACCAGACTACTTGTTGAGTAGAAACTTTAATCGAAGCATTAACTTTTGCAGCTGGCTGCTTCCTTTGTTAAACCTTTGGGGCTGTGGTCATTTTCCAAATATCCTCCAATATGAGCCCAAGAAAATACAGTCTAACATGTTAAAGAACAACTCTGAGCATGAATATTCATAACCCTTGCAATGGTGCTTCCCCCACACTACAAGGGTTAGGTGCTTGTTTGTTGTAAACTGGAACAACAAATGTATCCTATTTACCATCTTTTGTTCTGATAAATATACCAATTAAAGTATTTTGTTATATCTGTTTGAGAAATGAAGCCCACTAATTTTATGTACAAATGGGAAACTAAAACATGGCACTATTGTACATAGCCACTAAGCATATCCTAACTAATCATATCTAATAGGTAGGCCTTGAGTGACGCATATAGAAAAGTATTTGTTTCTTACCATGTTGTATACATCATCATTATCTCACAGGTACCTATTATGGTAATTTTACTACAGGTTGACCTGGGTGGTAGTGTTTATTGTTACTGGACAGAAACACAATGCTCTGAAATATCAAAAATAGGTGTTCCCAATCAATTACCCAAGCACTTTTTCACCCCTCAGATCCTTATCGCCACCTCTGCAAAGTCACTGACAATATCTAGTACAGTATTTTGCACAATAGTGGGGAATGTCAATTGGGCAAACAGGCCTCAAGCACTGTATTGTAGAGAGGAAGGTGACATCTCACATGTACCTCCATAGCACAGGATTTTTACAATGCTGCTAGGGGAGCAATGGTTGAGCTGCTATAAACAGAGATGTCCCTTCAACATTTATTCTTACCCATATTTTTGATAAAATATAAAAGACAAGGTCACTTCAGGTAAACAGACGCCAAATATGTCAAGCCTTAATCTTGAATGTAAAGCTCCCGGCCGGCCGTTTAATTATAACGACTGGCCAGGAAGCTACTTGTCGGGCTCCGGCGTCCTCTCGTCACAGACGAGAGGACGAGCATATTTTTCAAGCCCTGTACAAATGACATTTGTTTTATGTGGATAGGGCAAAATCAAATACTAATATATATTATGAAGTATAAGTAGAGAATTTAGTTAAAATATATAATGCAAAATCTGTTTCAGCTACAGTAACTCCATATATAGAATATAACAATGTTTTATACTTTTAATCAGCATTTAGTTGCTAAGATGCCGTACATGACTACAAATGACTACAGATCTTTCACATCTCTAAAGTGTCTGTCCTATTTTGCCTTGGTATGATGGCCTGCCTGTTGTAAGCTGTAATAACTGCCATTCAAATCAGAATCCTCTGCACAAGTTCCTTATAGTACCAAAAATAGCTTTAATCTCTAGGAGCAAGCAACAGCTGGGAGATGACTGGGAAAGAGATTCAATATCAATATGTAATTACTGTGCCTCTTTACTACATTTTTATATGATTTTTTTATATATGCATGATAATGATTATATTAAAGTAAAACTGTAAAAAAAAAAAACTAAACTGAGATCATGCTGGCAAAAATATGCATAGGTAGAAGTTACCATGAGTGGAAACTGCAAGTCAGCATGATTCATTTTAACCAGAGATATAAATGGCTATAGTTATAGGCAAATATAAACTTTTGCTGCATACCATCCACATCTGATATCCCACTGTATGTCAGTAAGAAGGCCCATTACAGGATAGGGAGGCCTTCGAGTTGGAGTGTGAGAGCCCAGCTTGATGTTTTCAGGGAAACTGAAGCTTTGTACATAACTTAAGCTGCCTAAGACCACTTTTACACGTGTGGTCCAATATGTTCCACCTGTTAATTATTTCAGGCAGATCGGATTTGAAGCCACTGGTTAGTGCATGGGCAGCCGGATGTAAGCAGACATGTCATTTCAACATGCGTTACATTATTTCAACATGTGCTCAGATTTAATTCTGGAAGTTTTGCAGCCCGATATTTAATGTAACAGTCAGGTCATGAAGGTAAACACATCAGGCTTGTTGTCAGAAATATTTGCAACAAGCTGGAAAATCACTCTGATCGTTTAGCAATTGTTCCTTTTTCACTGGGCATGCGACTTAACACTGTGTTGGCGTTGTTGAGAATAAGATCCCCTTCATTAAAGGAAAACTATGGCTTAACCCTTTTTGGCCATAGTTCTCTTCAGGGTCACAGGAGTGCATGTACTAATGCTCTCCGGTGACCCAAAACTCAGTATATAGTGGGCTGTTGCCCACTATATGCTGAGAGTGCAGAGCCCCCTCCCCTGTCTGTTCCTCCAGTCAGCACTAGAGAAACGGAGAGGGGAGGTGGAAAATCCCTGTGTGGAGCCTTCGACTGACGGTCACCACTCTCTACAGGGAGAGGATCAGGAAGTCAGTAAAACAAAAGCATGAAGCAGCTACACGGGTATCAAGACACACCTTTTATTGGGCACTGAAAAATATAGATGTGGTGCTGATCATCTGAATGCATGCTAAAAAATCAGCTGTACATTTTTAGGCTCCATTCACACCAAGCATTTTGTAGTGCTTTTTCTGCCCAAAACAAATTCCCATTAATTTCTAGACATGTGCGATTCGGATGTATCCGAATTCCGAATTACAGACATAACGAATGCAAACTAATCCGAATTTCCATTTTCGAAATTCGGTAGCGGTAGTTCGAACGTTTGTTTCGTTTTCTGTTCTTATTCGTTTCTTATTCGTTTCGTTCGTTGGAGCAAAGTGACATTAGAGAAGGAGAAAAATATTTTTTCCCCCTCAAATGTCACGAACGAAACGAAACGAATAAGAAACGAATAAGAACAGAAACCGAAACGAACGTTCGAACTACCGCTACCGAATTTCGTCCGAATCCGAATTGACTTTCACACCCGAATCCCGAAAAACTAAATAACACAAATCCGAATTTAAAACGAAACGAAACGAAACAATTTTTTTGGCAGTGCACATGTCTATTAATTTCTATGGCCATGTTAATATCTGAGCGTTTTGTCACGTGTAGAAAAACGCCCATCGCTGGAAAAAAAGTACATGAGCTTCTTTTTGGCAGATTAAGCACTTCTTTGCCCCATAGACTTCAATGGAAATGCTCTAAAAACACACGTTTGCTTCGTTTTGGTGCCTTTATCAGGTTTTACACACGTTTGCCCATTTACAGCATTGTGTCACAAAAACGCACAACTTAATGTATGTGCATAGAACACGTGCAAAAGCGTGCATAAAAATGAGTGAAACGCTAGGTGTGACTTCAGCCTAACTAAATTAAACCTAGGGGGGTCCTATAATGTTCCTATGTGTGATCTACCATGTTTTTCCTGCTAAAAAGTACCTACATTATAAACACACAATATTAATTAATTTATTCATTTGAGCCTATGGGTACCTGATCATCCTCCTAGTGATGCAATTTCCTGCATTTATCCTGTTTTTATCCCAAAAATGTTTACACACACACATATATATATATTACACATACATACATACATACACTGTATATTCAGTCTGTGTAATTAAAATTATTTATACAATTTTACTGTTATGGAGCCAGTCCAGGTCAGTTTATTTTAGGCATTCCTAAATGCTGCCTTTCTGTTTCCTTTCTGGAATTAATCTAGAAACTAAAATTGAGGGGATTGGGGACTGTAGATATGCTTCTGCCATTCTGTCTGCATTCTGGAAATCATCTAGAAATGTATCTTTATAGTTGTACCAGTGAGGGCTGGTTAGGTATAAGTGCTGCTATTGTCTGCCACCATTCTGTATGCACGCTAGAAATTATCTAGAATTCTTTACTGAAATTGTTTAGTCATCCTTCAAGTGCTGTCATTGTATCTGCTGGAAAATATCTAGAAAAATAATTTGTACTAAATGAGTGGCAGTCTGATCATGTAGAGGTGCTACATTTGGAAATAAAGTACAAAAAATTATAATCGAATCAGTGACTCGATTCACTTAGAAGTGCTGCTGCTGCCGCCGCTGCCAGTCTGTCTTACTAATGGGAATTTTCTGGCTCTTGATCTGCTCCAATGGTCTATACATTTGGAAATTGTGGAGCCGGATATTACTGGGTTACTGCAGCTGGCTGTGCCAGTGTCTCTAATATTGCATTGAGCCGTGAAACCAGAGAAATATCTTTTTTTTCACTTGGGACAATTTTTGATCCATTACTCACTGTTTTGGACTGTCCTATTTTTGTTTGTCTGTTATTATCAGTCCATTATCTATATTTATGATTTTTTTAATCATCATAACTGTTAGTTTTTTGCACTAATTTATGTATATTTAATGTGATTCATTTATGGGCTTTAAGAATACCATTTACATCTGATTAAGTGGTTTCTAGTGCTGACATTTTTTTAAAGAGATTTAAAAGCTTGGAAGCTTTTTGGTGTAGCAGCTTTTAACCAATTATATGTATTTTCCTAAAGCGCAGATTACAATTTTTACTATTTACCTGTATTAAATGAACTCCAAGGTATCATGTTAATGTTCAGTTGTGCCAAGTGAATAAAACTGTTGTATTGACTTACAAGTAGTGTGGGTAGTTTTTCTTTAAAAGGTTGTGGAGCTGTACTAAATAGGTGTACTAAATGGGGGAGGCACTTAGTCCCCATTCACACCTTTGTGTCCCGTGAATGTGTGTCAAAAGCATGTTATGCACCTGCTTTGGCTCGTGTTCATGGAATGCATCAAATACATGCATCGCTTTTTTCGCGGTGCCATTACTTGTTAATGGCTTGTTAATGGCACCATTACTTGTTAATGGCACCCAAGCGCTGCCATGTAAATTTGCGCAAATGCATGGGGAAAAAATGCGGGAAGCTCACAGCTGAGAATGCTGCATGAGCTTCTTTGCTGTGTTTGTTGCGTGTGTGGCGTGTGTGGCAGCCCATTGAACCCACGTGGAAGAGAAATATATTGCAAATACATTTATATATGTGACATATATTTACAATATATTGTCTGACTCAAATATATTTTAAGATATATTCAAAAAATGTAAATGAAAATATATTTTCAAAATATATTTTTTATATTTTTTTTAACATGGAAAAAAGACATTTCAACATATATTTTGAAATGTATTTGGGAATGCATTTCAGAAATGTAATTAAAATGTATTTTCCAAAGACATATATTTAAAAATATATTTTGAAAATATATTTCTGAGATTTGTTAACATGAAAAAAAAAACATTTCAACATATATTTTGAAATGTATTTGGGAATGGATTCCAGAAATGTAATTAAAATGTATTTTCCAAAGACATATTTTTTAAAATATATTTTTAAAATACATTTTCCAGTAATTTTTTAACATCTAAAAAAAGCATTTAGACATATATTTTTTCAGAAATGTTTGTAAAATTGACTTGGAATGTACTGTTTAAAAAAAAAAGAAAAACAATCGCTATAAAATAGCTAAAGATTCTGAATACATGTCAGAGACTTCCTGCAATGTTCTTATTTTTAAAGTTTTGAAATTGGCATCAATTTCACATATCTGGAATGACACAACCATGGCAGAAACGTTTTCTGCAGTGTGTGTGTGTGCGCGTGCGCGTGTACGGATAGATGGATGGAACCCTATTGCACTGAAATACTGAAATTGTATTGTAACTGTACTGTCTCCCCATTTTGTAAAGTGCTGCGTAAACTGTTTTCGCTATATTAAAACTGTATAATAATCATCACTCACATTCATATGAGGGATGTATAATTATGGAAGTTATGATAGATAGATAGACAGACACACAGACTATATAAATATTTGAGAGAGAGAGAGAGAGAGAGAGAGAGAGATCAAAAATGCATCTCCCATCACTTACATACAGTACATGTAAAAATGTGTGTCTGTGTGTGTGTGTTGATAAAATTTCTGTGCCTTCAGACAATCTCTTAAAATGTAAAATCAACCCTGGGTGCACATTCAGCAAAGTGCATGAGCAGCATAGATTCCAGACAGAGAATAGCAGGTCTGTGGGAGGAGCTCGGCTTAGCTTGAGATAGAAGGTGAACTTTCACCTCTCACTTCCTGATTCTGGTCTCAGCCGCATGGGCTGAGAGCTCTCTCTCTATCTGTTCTCACAATCCTCCATTCTCCTGGATCAAAGGTATCACATTGTCTTATCAAATAGCATTAGAATGGTGGAAGTAAGGTGAATGTTTAAAGTTTTATGAATTTTTTTTTTATTCCCTGCTCAGTAGTTCTCATTCTGTATTAATTCACCTCCCTATCACATCCAGTCACCATGAGCTCTGTGCACACAGTACTGCAAGTATATATGACTCCAGTCACCACGCAGCATGAGCACTGCACTCAGTGTTACAGATATTGTATGTCTCCCCTAATGTATATATTATTCTCTGCCCTGCTACCCAGTTCTGTTAGTCTTGTGATTCTAACTCCCTAAGTGCTAGTATATAGTATGTTCCAGTGGTGTAATATTTATCCCTGAACCTTCTAACAGTTTAGTCAATATTAGTCAATATATGTATATAGTACAGACTTCATCTCAATAAAGTGTATGCATTATACTATATTTAGAGAGGTTATGAAAGAGCAGAGGGACTGGTGCATCACAAATACTGTTACAATACAGA
>NW_017309908.1:0-1534 GCF_000935625.1 Nanorana parkeri
CTCTGAATGAGGCTGAAGAGGGGGAGCACCTGACCAATGCTTGCATCCTCACTGCTCAAATGTTCCGTAATAGACAGGAAAGGTTTGAGGACTGGCACAATCTGCCCAATTATGACCCAGTCCTCCCTGCCTAAAGGTCTCTCTGTGCCAATGTTATGATCGCAGGCCATGGCATGGAGAGCCTTCTGCTGCTCAAGGATGCGCTCAAGCATTGCAAGGGTGGAATTCCACCTAGTCGAAACATCCTGTTTTAGGCAGTGTTCAGGAAGGCCTGCCTTCCTCTGTTCCGCCCTGAGGAGGTGACTGTCCCTCACGCTCCAATGGAAGTGGCCAGCCATTTTACGACATGACTCCACCACTTTTGACAGCCTTCCGTGGACACCAGAACTAGCCTCCAACAACCGAAAGCTGTCGGTTACCACCAGGTGGAGAATGTGGGATGAGCAACGTACACCCACAAAACTGCCATCCCTTATAGCCTTGACCATGTTGCTGCCTCCATCAGTGACAACATAGCCAATCCTGTAGTTGCTGCTGTCTGCCTGTCCAAACCACTGCGCCAGCATTATGCAGGGCATTAAGGATGTTCTGGGCTGTGTGCTTTTCGTCAAGCACCTCAGCGTGCAGGAGGAATGACCGGTGCCCCTGTTTGTCAACTGCTGCTGACGAGGATCTGGATGTTTGAGCTACGTCCTGGGACACCTTGGCCTGCCACCAATGTGCTGTCAGGGACAGGTAGGCGTGCTGGCCACTACCAGCACTCCACAGGTCAGTGGTCAGGTGCATTGCCTGTCCACCTGCCCTTCCAATGTCCTCCTTGAGCAGCCCTACACAAGACCTGTATAAGGCTGGCACCACAGTTTTGCTAAAGGTCTTCCGTGACGGCACACGGTAAGGAAGGGACTCTTCAGGCCCACATTGTGATTCTTCCTCTTCTGAGGAATAGGCGGAACAAACTTATGTGTTTGATTTTCCCTGGTTCAACCCTTCATCAAATCAGCAAAGTGTCATGGGGTCCGTGCACCGGTGTCCCCACACCATATGCAGATACCCACACGGAAGACCAAACACGTATGACCACACCAGACAAAGCAAATGTGTTATATACAGTTTATTTGTAACCAGCAAAACCCAATGAAACACCCAAAAGCAAGCACGAATAAGGACCCCCGACACCAATAACATATAACAAGAGCAATAATAGCTATATACAGGTAATAGCAACAGGACTACAAGCAGGTAATGTCAGCAAGACTACAAGCAGGTAATGCCAATAGGACAAAAAGCAGGGCTCAGAACTGCAGACAGGTAACAGGGCTCAGGACTGCAGACAGGTAACAGGGCTCAGGACTGCAGACAGGTAACAGGGCTCAGGACTGCAGACAGGTAACAGGGCTCAGGACTGCAGACAGGTAACAGGGCTCAGGACTGCAGACAGGTAACAGGGCTCAGGACTGCAGACAGGTAACCGAGCTCAGGACTGCAAACAGGTAACAGGGCTCAGGACTCCAGACAGGTAACAGGGCTCAGGACT
>NW_017309908.1:4469-36073 GCF_000935625.1 Nanorana parkeri
TAAAAAATATATTTTAAAAATATATTTTCAAATATATGACTTTTGAAAATATATTTTCATTTACATTTTTTGAATATATCTTAAAATATATTTGAGTCAGACAATATATTGTAAATATATGTCACATATATAAATGTATTTGCTAAATATATTTGAAATATATTTCTCTTCCACGTGGGTAGGAAGGGACTCTTCAGGCCCACATTGTGATTCTTCCTCTTCTGAGGAATAGGCGGAACAAACTTATGTGTTTGATTTTCCCTGGTTCAACCCTTCATCAAATCAGCAAAGTGTCATGGGGTCCGTGCACCGGTGTCCCCACACCATATGCAGATACCCACACGGAAGACCAAACACGTATGACCACACCAGACAAAGCAAATGTGTTATATACAGTTTATTTGTAACCAGCAAAACCCAATGAAACACCCAAAAGCAAGCACGAATAAGGACCCCCGACACCAATAACATATAACAAGAGCAATAATAGCTATATACAGGTAATAGCAACAGGACTACAAGCAGGTAATGTCAGCAAGACTACAAGCAGGTAATGCCAATAGGACAAAAAGCAGGGCTCAGAACTGCAGACAGGTAACAGGGCTCAGGACTGCAGACAGGTAACAGGGCTCAGGACTCCAGACAGGTAACAGGGCTCAGGACTCCAGACAGGTAACAGGGCTCAGGACTGCAGGCAGGTAACAGGGCTCAGGATACACAGGAAATTATAACAGGGTACTGAGCAATCGTCCTGACTGCAGGGAGGGTTTAAATACCCTCCCAGGAAGCACCAGGTGATAGCTAAGTGCTGGCAGCTGGGAGACACCCGCAGGTGAGCACTGGAGCTGCAGGGCTTAGCTCCAGCGCCACCTGGAGGCGCTCGGGATCCTAACAGCAAGGCAAGCTTTACTGTGGGAGAACACGACGGATTTGCCAGAAAAGAAGAGACAATATTTCAAGTATGTCAGGAAGGAAACACTATGTTTTCCTTTTATGGATATCATTCTGGATGAATGAAGTCAGGTGGAAAAAAAGTCTTCTTTCCGGAACAGGTTTTCTAAGCTGTATCCTTTTAAAGAGGAAGAGGTCAGACATCTGGAGGAGTCGTCAGTTGTCGATGCAGCTCTCATGCGGCTGGTTAGACACGTCATCCTTGCCGCTCAACGATGCTGTGACCTTCAAAGTTGTCTTAGATAGACAGGCAGACTTGGATCTTAAAAGATCTACCTATCGGCCGGAGGAGCCTGCAAACCTGCAGTGGCCATTGCTGCGACATCCAAAGTCCTAGAGGCCTGGGGGGACAGTGATGGGTCAGATATATCAAGTGATCTTAGCAAATTTGAGATCTTAGATCTTCTAAACAACATGAGGCTATATTTGGCCTTCTTCGCTGAAGCCTCAGTGGATGTCATTAAGTTCTTAGCCAGAATAATGTTGGTGCCAGTGACAGGGAGAAGACCATGGGTGGAGGACCCACGTCCAAACAAGGATGGTGTAGGATCCCAGGTTGGTGTGAGGTTGGCCGACTTCCGACAGATCTGGGCTGACAATGTTGGTCCTAGATACCATTTCAAGGGGCCATTTTTGGGAGTTCTTCAGGAGCCCTCTCCTTTTCTTCCCTACAAGGGTTCTCTCTTGTCAGATCAAGAGAGCCATCCTTTTTTCATATGCAGGAAAATCTACGGGGCAGTGGTCTAAGTACCCCAACCGGAACGTTTCTCAGGTATCTATTCCCCCTTGTTTCTCGTGCAGAAAAGAACCAGGGACTTGAGACTGGTTATCGATTTGAACAGGTACATAAGAAAAGACCATTTCAAAATGGAATCTTTGCAAACGATTCTGAAGATAATCCTACCAGGAGATTGGCTTCTCTCCATCGATTTGCAAGACGCCTGTTTCCACATACCAATCCACCATTTTTTTCAAAGGTATCATCGTTTTTCGTTCGGGCTCCTCCACTTCCAATTTCTCTGTCTTCCCTTCGGCTTTACAACAGCACCCAGAGTTTTTACCAAGGTTCTTCTGGCCTTGGTTGCCCTGCTCCGAGAGAAAGGAGTCTGTATTTTCCATTACCTGGAAGATATGCTACTGTTACATCAGAGTCAAAATGCCTTATTGCAGCATCTCACGATGACAGTCGCAATGCTGGAGAAATTTGGTTGGCTAATAAATCGAGAAAAAAAATCACCCACAAGGAATCTGGTGTATTTGGGGGCTTGCATAGATACGATACACAACACCGTGTCTCTGCTGGCAGAGAAAATCCCCATCATCTGACGGCGTCTGTCTGCAGCTCTGTTATCCAATCCAGGTTATTACACCGCTTCGATGTTGGCAATACACTAAAAGCATATATTGCAATTACAACAGAGCTCTGGTCTCTTTATCATTCTTTCTGGGCCCAGCAGAGGCGCTAAAGGGCTCATCGCTTCCTGGGTTGTGAAAGCTATTACATTGGCCTACAAAGCCAAAGGCTTACCTGTGCCACATGGTGTCTAAGCCCATTCCATGCGAAGTGTCTCAACATCCTGGACTACAGCACATAGAGTGCCTCTCGAGACTGTCTTTAAAGCGGCCACACTGTACACACATTCATGACTCATTATTGTGTTGATCCAGCTACTGTGACCATGGTTGACTTTGGTCGTAGTGTTATTTCTTCTGCCTCTGGATTCTGCCTCTGTTAAGCATTATTTCCATCCTGTTATGTATAGTTATTTCCCATTTGTGTGCTGACATGGAGCTGACAGGAAAATAGTATTTCATGCTTACCGCAATTATCCTTTCCTGCCTAGCTCCTTGGCTGTACAATGCCCACCCGATAAGTCTGGTTACTGAATGGCAAGCCGGGCCATTTGGGCAAATTTTTGAGTTACGATCCTGATTAATGGGAGGGATTAACCCATTTGTGTGTTGCCATTGAGCTAGACAGGAAAGGAAAATTGCAGTAAGTATGAAATACAATTTTCAGGTTATTGTTCAGGCTTATGCTCTTATAGGACAATCTCCCCCTTTTCCAGTTATAGCTCATTCTACTTGTGCGGTGAGCACCTCATCGGCTTTTTCTCCAGTCTGTAAGGTCTCGCCCAAATACTCGGTATCGGTGCATCCCTACTAAACTGCATACTGAATCCATGACAACAGCATTTGCTTTGTAGTAGAAAAGTATACGTCCTTAACTGGCCTGCCAGCAGTCCAGACCTTTCACCAATTAAACATATTTGGCCCATCTTGAAAAGGAAAATATGACAAAGAACTAGGATTGTTGAGCAATTAGAATCCTATATCAGACAAGAATAGGACATTTCTCTCCCAAAACTCCAGCAACTGGTCTACTAAGTTCCCAGACGTTTACAGAGTGTTGTTAAAAGATGGGACAGGGCCATGTTCACCATGGTGTAGGAACACCATGGTGAACATGGCCCTGTCCAAACTTTTTTGATACATGTTGCTGCCATTACAAAATGACCTTATTTTTTTCTTAAAATGGTACATTTGATGTTTTCTACTGGGAATAAAATATGAGTTTATGAGATTTGCAAATCTTGTTACAATGGCACTTGGAAGTGGGTGGGATATATTAGGCAGCAAATGAACAGTTGGTCCCTGAAATTGATGCATTGAAAGCAGAAGAAATGGGCAAGCGTAAGGATTTAAAGGGCATTTCCACCTTTGTAAGCGATTTGTTTTTTTTTTGTGGTAATGTAGAGGTGCAGGGGTGATATATACATGTGTGCATTGTCAGGAATCAGTGCTGTTTTTCATACTTTATTTAATAGACTCTTTCACAGTCCCGCATCCTAGAAATTCAAACTTCCCTCCACATGATCTCTACTAAGGGTCAGGTTGTTATCTGTAAACTGCAATCACCTGATTCCTCTCTGCTGAGCTCAGTGTGCTGACCCCTTCCCCCTCCTCATGAACGAGCACACTCAGCATGAAGTCCCCATGAGTCATCATCACATCTTATAGCTGTGTCTCCTACACTTGTTATGTCTGTAGACCTTCTCTCTGTCACTGTGTTCTGTGTGTCTCTCTCTCAGATCTCTCCCTCTCCAGGGTCACATTTACTCTTTCTGCTGCCACAAGTCCAGGTTCCTCAATGTACCCACCTCCCCCGCCACCATTCTTGTCATTTACTGATGACTGTTAGAACAGATAAATTCCCCCCAGTGTCTTTTTAATTTATCAAAACTGGAGCAGACAGACCCTAGAGCAGTTGCCCATGCAACCAATCAGCATCGCTCTTCAGTTTGCTCAGGTAAGATTTGAAAGTAAGAGATGCTGATTGGCTGCAGTGCAAATTTGCTCTAGATTTTGATACTGTGTGGTGTCATCGGAGATGTGCGGGGTCACCGGAGATGTGCACAGTGTATCGCTGCATCCCTAATTGAAGATTTTGTCTGGGGCACTGATGCGGATAGTAGTTTCCATCTTATATTTGGATTGCTTTTGTATATTTAACATTCACCTGTTTTTGTAATAAGTACACTGTGGATGACTTGGAATGAGTTAGTTGAACATTCGGGGGGTAGGGGCTATTGATTTAAATACACCATAAATATCACCTGTACCAAAGATTTTTATTTTACCTGCTGTGACTACAGTTGGAGGATTGTTGTGATTAATAAAGAAATCCGTTATATTTTGTCCTGAGCGATTACTGGAGACAAAATATAACAGATTTCTTTAGCAATCACAACAATCCTCCATCTGTAGTCAGAGGTAAAAAAAATCTCCCGGTCACTCTGCACTGCCCAGGGGGAGGTACCACTATGAATATCAATGATTCTCGTGCACGAGACACGCAAAGCATTGTGGGGGGAAAGTTTTTCCACTCCCTACACTCCATTTAAAAAAAGAAAACATGTGGAGCCTGAGAGGAAAAGTAAAAAAAAGTACGTTTTTAGGATCTGCATATGCCAGCATGATCTACACACCCAGTACATTGCTGGCATTTTTTGTTTTTTTTAAAACGCTTCCGCAAAGGTGGAAATGTCCTTTAAGCGACTGACAAAGACCAAATTGTGATGGCTGGACACCTGGGTCAGAGCAACTCCAAAACTGCAGCTCTTGTGGGATGTTCGCAATCTACAGTGTTCAGAACCTACCAAAATTGATCCAAAGAAAACCAGTGAACTGGCAACTAGATCATGGACGGCCAAGGCTCATGGCTACACATCGGGAGTAAAGGCTGGCTCATGTGTTCCAATGCAATAGAAGAGCTACTGTAGCTCAAAAAGTTAATGCTGTTTGGATTGAAAGGTGTCTGAATACACAGCAAAAGGCAGTTTGTTGCGAAGCTGCAGATCAGTCAGGGTGTGTGAGCATCAGAACTGGACCATGGAAGTAGGTGGCCAGGTCTGTTGAATCACGCTTTCTTTTACATCACATGGATGGCCAGGTGTGTGTGTCACTTACCTGGGGAAGAGATGGCACCAGGATGCTCTATAGCAGTGGTGGCGAACCTTGGCACTCCAGCTGTTTTGGAACTACAAGTCCCATGAGGCATTGCAAGGCTCTGACAGCCACAGACATAACTCCCAGAGGCAGATGCATGTTGGGATTTGTAGTTTTGGCACAGCTGGAGTGCCAAGGTTCGCCATCACTGCTCTATAGTAATAGGGCTAGCCAATGGAGGTAGTATGATGCTTTGGACAATGTTCTGCTGGGAAACCTTCAGTCCTGCCATTCATGTGAATATTACTTTGACATGTACCACTTACCTAAACATTGTTGCTGACCAAGTACACCCCTTCTTGGAAACTATTTTCTTTTATACATTTACTTCATAGGGGGTCCTCCTAATCTACAGATGTAGGCAGAAGCTGTAAAGAGATGCAAGAGCCCAACACTCCGTACTGACAAGAAGTGCCATGACCTTATTTGTAACATCACTACACTCCTGATGCAAAAAATACACATAAAATGGCACTGGTACAAACAGCAACTGTCCCTGTGCAGTTTAAAAAAAGTGTCTGGGACCTGGGTTTAAAGCATGTCAGCAATAGCATTCCCTCTACACCCATGTAACACCTGTGTAATAAACCCCTTCGTGACTGACGACGTACAGTGTACGTCGCCATCATCGGGGCTGTTTAAACAGACTCCCGGCGACTTTTGCCGCCGGGACACTGTTTAAACTTGTAGAGCCGACTGTCGGCTTTACAACAGAATCAATTCTGGCGACTTACCTGTCGCCAGATCGCTTCTGGGTCCCGAAGAAGGGGCCGTCCCCCCGCCGGACACCGCCGCCGTGCTTCCCGTTCTCCGTTGCCCCTCCTACGGGCCCGGGACCGGCGTCCTTGGTGTCCACGGGGAGCTGGGGAGGAGGTCGACGAACTACGACCCGTCCGCGGCCGCCCCAGGCAAGCTGACAGGGCGGATCGATCATGGTAGATGCTGCGGCACCAGGCAGCATGGAGGTTTTGGGGCTGTCACTGTAGACAGCGAGCGGCACTTTCCTGCTCTTCCAGTGTGGGCCCTGCAGGAGCAGAGCATCTGACCAGGCTGAGGCTGCACCAACTAGGGCAACAGCAACAAGCAGGTAGGTGGGCCTGGGGAGGGTTTATCGTAAGGGCTTGTTCACACCGAAATCGGTGCGTTCCAGAGCAGTAGCTGCTGGAATGCACCGTGATCTTCCCCCTGCGTTCTGGGGCGGGAGGGGTGCATTGAAGTCAATGGCACCACTTGCACGCACCCCCGCCCCCACTTTGCAGTGTGATCGGACGCTTGGCAAAACTTTACATGCGTTCCGTTCGACTGCAAACGCAAAAAATAGGGCAGGCCCCATTTTTTGCGTTTGCAGTGGAACGGAATGTAGGCAAAGTATTGCCACGCATCCTATCGCACTGCGGGCGGGGGAGAAGGACATGGAAGCGGTGCCATTGAATTCAATGCACCACCACGCCCCCTCCCGCCCCAGAACGCAGGGGGAAGTTTCGTGAGAGATCGCGGTACATTCCAGCAGCTACCGCTCTAGAACGCAACGCTTTCGGTGTGAACAAGGCCTTAGTGTTCTTCTGTTTTTACTGCTAAGTCCACTGGTTTCCTGAGTCCAGCGCGTCGCTTATTCCCGAGTCCGGCGCGCCACTTACAGAGCCGGCGCTACCATATAGGCGGGTCAAGCAGTGGCGGGGGCAGAAAGATCCGACTGGGAGGGGGGCCTAGTTAAGATGGCCACGGCGGCGGCGATCACACCTGTCAGTGCTCATGGTCGCCTCTTACATGGGTATCAACTGTACCGGGGGGCGGCATGGCAGAGGTGACAGGGGAGGGGGTGGAGGAGGCCGGGCCCCAGCAGCAGGTAAGAAGAGTTGGGAGGAGGTACAGGGAAAGGGATCCCGACGACCAGGCCAGCCAACCTATGACCCTGCAGAGCCCACCATAGAGAGTCTCAGGTGGGCTATGCAGGATCTATAGTGTGCTCTGCAGGGTCTCAGGTAAGTCCAGCATGCTACTGCAACATTAGAGACCGCTGGGGGGGGCCCAAGATAAAATCTTGCACCAGGCCCTTTGGTTATTAGGTCCGCCACTGACCACATCATACGGTATTTTATAATCCACACAGTTCCAATCTATCTGTCATGTATATTATTTGCTACCCACCATTACAATTGGTATAATGTGCTGTAAAAGCCATACATGTAGGTCGGAGGCGCATGCGTGGGCCCCGCTAAGATGGCGGCTTAGCGGGTGAGCTCCGCACCACGGCAGCCGCGATACCTCGTCCCCAGCGCTCAGCGGCTATATGCAATCCACTGGCCTGAGGTGTAATGCCTGCGGAGTGAGGGTCTCGTTTTACCTTCTCCCCTGCAGCGGTCCTCTGAAGCGGTCGAGGGCTGCGACAGCTGGTTATGTGCTGGAGAGGTGATGGCTGGCTCCTCTCCCTGAGCAATGACATCTAAAAGCCGTGTCGGCTATCGAGTGTGCAGGGCCTGACTGAGGGAATGTGGAGGTACCCATCTGCCATCGACCGAGTCGAGTCTGTGCACAATGGTGAGGAGAGAGACGCTTCACTGTAGAGGCCAGCCCTGT
Organism: Nanorana parkeri; assembly: GCF_000935625.1. Taxonomy (NCBI): domain Eukaryota; kingdom Metazoa; phylum Chordata; class Amphibia; order Anura; family Dicroglossidae; genus Nanorana; species Nanorana parkeri. The sequence continues at coordinate 12,507 of NW_017309908.1, forward strand.
CTGCTGAGATCATCAACCTTTGAAGTTTCTTTATGCACGTTGGAGATGCTGGATATATGCTGGATATATAAGCTGGTCACAGGTGGAACGGCAAGTACTAACTAAAGCTTTTTAATACCACTGTGCCAGTAAAGTGTATGAACTGATTTTGCTTTCTGACGGACCCAGTACAGAAGTAGATAAAGAACTATACATGCTATTACTAACTTTCAAGAAATGAATTAAAGATCTGAGATACTCCAATATAAAGGACCTACCCTTAAACTGTGGGAAAACAACTCAATGAACAATAATCTGCTTGGGGGTTTTTTGTTTTTGTTTTTGCTTTTTTTGCTTGTGTTTTTTGCTTTTTGACTGTTAAAACCTCATGTAGAGATCTTCTATAATAGGTCACAGTATAGACCCTGATGCTGACCTAGTGACCACTAGTTTAAACACTTTTGTGGGAACTATCTCTCTCCTCTGTAGTGGGCGATCAATAAATATATTTACAGCATCTAATCTACCTCGATGGCCGGAGGGAGACCCAAAAAGTCAAAAAAACAGACACAGAAGCAGCGGCCTGAGACCCAGAAATCCAAGATGGTGGCATCATCTTCTCCTTCTATACAGCAGAGACAGTCGCGAGTCAGACACAGCGATGTGGAGGATTCTTCTGACTCTATGCATCGGACCACAGTGAGTACAGACTCCCCTGATCAAAAATCACCTGCTTCTACTGTTTCTTTGATTGAACATACAATAGAGGAGATACTGTCCAAACAGAGGGCTTTCCCAGTTGACTATGAACCTTCCTGTGCACTGATGGGTGACCAGGCCTTAATGGACATGGCCGATGACCACCCCCTGATTACCAAATTGTCTGATATGTTAGACAAGGGGTTAGCGCTTACCGCAAAACAAATTACAACAGACATTAAAGCGGATTCACAGGAATTGGGTACTCGGATCGATACCATTGAGCAGAAAGTGGATGCTACGGTCACTCGCATCAATAAAAATACAGCCTATATTCAAACTGTACAGACTCAACTAGATGATGCCCTGGCCAAGATTGACGACCTTGAAAATCGGTCTCGAAGATGTAATTTCAGGATCAGAGGACTCCCAGAGTCGATTACCGATCTAGAAGCCACGGTCAGATTATTTTTTTAAAAGACATACTCCCTGATATAACTGACCATAAGCTAGAACTAGATAGGGTTCACAGGGCGTTTACTGCACCTCGCCCTGATGGCCCAGCCCGGGACATCCTGGTTAAAACACACCACTATCAGACTAAAGAAAGGTTGATGGCTAAAGTCCGGAATATCCCTGAATTACAGATTGCATCTCATCCGATACAAATTTTTGCGGATATTTCCCCAGTTACTATTCAGAAAAGGAGAACCTTAAGGCCCCTTCTTCAAAATCTTATCAAAGCATGCTATTAAATACAGATGGGTTTTCCCATTACGAGTACACTTTTTTTTTAAGAGTAAACCTTACTCCTTTGCTACTCTTGCAGAAGGTGAAGCGCTGCTCTTACAATTGGGCCTGTCTGTAACAGAACTCTTACAACAAAACAAAAGCCCCCCTCAAGCTTCTATAAACAGTGGAAATATAAATGTCCCATTGTCACCACTTTGGGACCGACCAAACTCACGCCCTTCAGTCAGATGCACTCGGAAGTGATGAGAGCCAATAGAGGACAGAACAGCAGTTATGCCTCAATTGAGAACTACATGTCCTCATAGGGGGATTGGTTGATATTTTATTTCAGGAAATGGTTTAGCTATGCCCTGAATATAATTTTTTTTGTGTTAAACCAGAAGGTGTTTGGGTACACCATGTATTGTAACTTTGTCTGATTAAGGGCTGTAGGTCTGTGGCCCTCTTGGGCTGGATTTCGCTCCCCGCTGACCCTTTGTTGGATGAGAGCCCATCCCGCTCTGGAGGGCCTGGCAGGGCAGACGCTAGTAGGCGTAACCCAGGGCTGGAAATTATGTCCCATAGCCGAATTTCAATATTAACTGGCATTTGAAAAGGGGCCGGGGATGAGTTCTATTAGGTGGCGGGAGGCACAAAGGGCTTTGCGGGGTTTGCATTAAACACATGGGGGTAGATTTATACTCACTAAATAGCGATATGATTACAGAACAAATATTTTTTTCTTTTAGTGATCTTAGGGGTAAGGCACAGTTTATTAAAGTACACAGAGTTAAAGTACCTACCTATTTAGAGGGGGACGATGATACACTAATTAAAGTAATATCCACTATATGTTTTTTTATTGATATTAAGTAATGTATGGCTTTCACATATGGAGTTATTTTCAATTAATTGTAGTAATCACGTAATAATTATAAATGAATGACAACAGAGAGGGCGCTGTGGAGGATTTCTGCAGTGAGAGCAAGCACACGCGCTCGCGCAGCAGCGTGGGGACGAGAGGCGCCGAGAGAGGTTGTCTAAAGGGTTGTATTGTGGGTTGAAGGGTGAAAGTTGTTGTTAGGGGGTAGTGAGAGTACTTTAACAAACAAAAACAAAAAAACACAAAAAAAACAAAAAAACAGAAAGAAAAAAAAAAAAGGGGTTTGTCTATGCTTTTACAGTTTTTATCGGAGATATTTATGTTGTGCATCTAATATCTAACCAACATCTATCCATACTTAGTAGACTATTGCCACACATAATGGGAAACTATTTATCTATTTTTGGGTTTACAATGAACAACAATGTCACTTGTTTAGATGATGTTCACTTATATAGGGAGGGGGGGGGCTCATCCGGTAGAGGGCCTGATTTAATTGCAAGTCACTGGGACTTGACCTGCAGTACACAGATATGAGTTACGATATTAGCTGGTAGTTATTTAATTAAGAAGCACTAGTTAAGACTGATGATCTTGGGAAGCGATCCCGGAGAGGCAACTTTGGGACTAGAAGATTACTAGAACACTTCTTTTTTTTTGGTTTCCTGTTTTATTTTTTATTTTTTGATAAAGGATTTTAATTATGTACTACTTGGGGTGGAATAAACATTCTGCGAACAAAGGGTTTCTATTGGGAATGAGTGACTGAATGGTTACTCACAATTAATTTATTATGCTATAATAAAACATCACAAAGGTGATTTAAGGTGTTTAATTAGTTAGATAAATGGTTATTACTAGTCACTAGGCGATAATTAATTAATTAAGCATGTAAGCTATATAATTAATGAGTTTAATTGGATCATTCAATATATAGTATATACTGAATAGAAGCTATGGGATATTATAAGTAGAAATTCAATCACTCAGTTACTATTTCGATCTGTCCGGCTGAAGTGTAGTAGACTGGACTGTTTGGCTATTTGGTTGCTTTTGATTAGCTTATAAATGCAGAGCTTAGATTATATTATACCGCGGGAAAGAATAGCCGCTTATTTTTTTTTGTCTCTATTAGTTGATACATACCTGGGACGGGGTTAGGCTGCCGATGGTAGTCGTTCGCCTCCACTTGACTCCACCATGGGGGGTTTCCACTGCTCGCGCCAAGTGAGCTACCCACAATGGGTAGCGTTTAAATTGTGGTTCACTGTATGTTCTTTTTTTTTTGTGTATGGTCCTGTGTTGTGTCTTCCCCTGTCCGACTTGTTGCTTTATCCCTTTTCTCTTCTTTTTTTCTTGGTTCCCCCTTTTTTTTTTTCCTCTTTTTTTTTTTATATATCCAGGACTGTAAACCAGGCATATCCTGGCACCCAATATCGTCCGTCTGGTTGTGGCCATCCCTGTGGCAGGATTTTTTGGCACCTCCGCTTTGGTATGTACTCTCAAGAGGATTATCCAACCGCATGTCCCCATGATGTTGACAGGTATACCCGTCATATTAGCGACACATAATACTAAGGGCCTTAATTCTCCAATCAAGAGACGCACAGCTTTTAATCACTACCACTTCCAACATGTGGATGTTGTGTATCTGCAGGAAACACATTTCCCTAGTTCCTACCAACCTAAGTTCCTTCATAGGCACTATCCACAGTTCTACCTAGCCAATGCAGCTGATAGAACTAGAGGAGTGGCGATTTGTTTTTCTAAAGCGGTGACTTTTCATCTTGAATTGGAACTTAAGGACCCCGAGGGTTGATATATGTTAGTAAGGGGATATTTATTTCCTATTATGCCCCCAATTCCGCTCAATTAACATTTTTTCGATTAATGCTGAAAACCCTCCTCCCTCATGTGGCAGGTAACCTGATATATGGGGGAGACTCTAATATTGCATTGGACCTTGGCGTGGATAGATCACATGGGGATAGGAATCGAACTAAGCGTTCATCCAAGTTGGGTACGGGTTTAGCCAGGTTATTACACTCCCACTCTTTGATCGACGCTTGGAGAGAACATAACCCCACTGCGAAAGATTATACTTATTATTCCCCAGCCCACCTGAGTTACTCGAGGATTGATCATTTTTTTGTCTCTCCCCCGGTGGTGCCCCTGATTGCCTCCTCTAAAATTAAAGAAATATCTTGGTCGGATCATTCTATGGTTCTTCTATCACTGTCACACATGAGAGACCCAGACAGATCCTTCTGCTGGAGATTAAACGAGTCACTTTTGAGCGACCCGGCTTTATGCTCCATGTTAGAACTTCAACATACCTCTTATTTCCAATTTAATATCATGCCTACTGTGTCCCCCATAATGATCTGGGCGGCACACAAAGCAACTATTAGAGGTTGGCTCATAACCTATACCTCTAAAGTTAAAAAACAGGCCCTGAAGCGTATAAACGAATTAGATGCCACTCTTCAAAAATTGTCCAACGACCATAAAACTACCCCAACACCTGCATTGCAGCGTAGTCTGGAGAAAACCCGCTTAGAACTTAATATGCTTCTGACTACGCGGGCTGAAAAAAGTTTGCGCTGGACTGATAATAAATATTACTCCCATAGAGATAAAATAGGCACCCTACTTGCACAGAAACTATCTCCGATACCTCGAACACACTCAGTTCCCAGGATACGCTGTAAATCTGCCATCTATTCTTTAAATCCAAAGAACGTACTTCGAGAGTTTTACGACTTTCTTTCCGCTCTCTATAAATGCCCACCACTAAGGGCTCTTCAGCACCAGGCCCAGATGGTTTTCCCTCTTTATATTATAAAAAGTTTGTGGATATCCTGGTTCCCCACCTGGAGTCATTTTTTAATGCCTTTCATGCTGGGGCACCTTTGGACCCGGACCTGAATCGTGCCTTTATTAGTGTCATACCTAAACCGAATAAAGACTCAGGTGAGATTTCCAATTATAGACCCATATCATTAATAAATAATGACCTTAAACTTTTGACCAAGGTTCTAGCTAATCGATTGAACACTTTTTTGGCTTCATATATACATGTGGATCAAGTGGGTTTTATAGTGGGCCGCCAAGGCCCGGACCAGATTAGGAGGGCGGTGGATATTATCTCCCTGCTGCAATCCAATTGGGATGGTGGACCCCGGCAGGAGGGCATGTTGCTATCCGTTGACTTGCAAAAGGCGTTCGATTCGGTCTCCTGGCCTTATATGTTCACTTTATTGCGGCAATGGGGCTTTGGTCCGTTTTTCTTTCGGCTGTTGCTTACTCTATATTCTAATTCATTGGCTCAGATTCGTATTCAGGGGCATCTCTCTTAACCCTTTGATATTTGCACGGGCACCCGACAGAGATGTCCTCTATCGCCACTGCTTTTCGCAATGGCGATAGAACCCCTTGCTATTGCCATCCGCAAGTCAGCTAATGTTAAAGGAGTAAGCTGTGGGGGCGTAGAACATAAATGTGCACTTTTCACGGATGACTTATTGCTTTTTGTTACATCTCCTCTTATATCGGTCCTAATGCTCTAAGAATCTTAGATGAGTTTGCAGCGGCCTCTGGACTTAGGGTCAACGCCTCTAAGTCAACGGCACTTAATGTTAACTTGCCCCCTGACATCTGGACCCGCCTTATCCAAGCCTTCCCGTTTACTTGGTCAAATGACTGTTTACAATATCTGGGGGTTAAACTTTCACCATCCTATTCGTCCCTATATAAATGCAATTATGTTCCACTATATAAACAATTAAAGGCAGATGTAGACAGGTGGTCCTCTTGTACCTTGTCGTGGATTGGCCGCATACATGCGCTAAAGATGCCAAAAATATTGTACTATTTTAGAGCACTGCCTATAGCTATTCCTAGGGCTGATCTGTTGTCTTTCCAATCATACCTTATGCGGTTTATTTGGGGCCAGAAATCCCAGAGACTTTCTAAAATTATCATGCACTCCCCTAAAGAAGTGGGAGATTTGGGGGTCCCTAATTTAATGCTATATTATAGGGCAGCTAAATTGGCTCAGTTATCTTCTGTATACTCTTTGGGATACCAGCCGGATTAGTTGGCCTTAGAGTCGGCCTCAGGGTCTGGTACACCGGTGGACGCTCTTATGTGGACCACCCCTAGATGTCGCCCGGTGGTCCTCGCGCCGACTTTGTCCTCCTCCTTAGCTTTATGGGATCGTCTCTGGGTGAGAAAAAAAAACTGAAACATAGTTAGTGTCTGTTTACAACATTAAATATATTATAAACATTCAAAATACAAAAAGAAAAAAACTTTGTTTTACTTCAAAAGAAACCCTTAAATACAAAATGTACATACAGCTTTATAAAGAGCTAAATAGCGTATTTTATGTACAGAACACAAATTTAATCTAAAGTGTAAAAAAGCTAGAGTTCCAGTTTAAATCTCTCAACCATGTCAAGACCAAATGTCTTCCTAACAAAGTTGAACCATTCTGTTCACCTTGTAATCCACAAGTGGGCTGTCTATTAGATCAGAAGGTCTTCTACAGGTATAGATTCTTTAATAACTGCCTTGCCATATTAACTGGTATCCATCTTCCATCCAGCAACTACAGTATGTTCAGATAGCATTGTAAAAACAAAGCATTTAACACTTATCTTCTGAATATTAGATCTGGCTTATATGGCTAAAATCAATCACATCAATGGTAATTCTACGTTGAGAGTGCCAAAGTACAGCACTTTAAACAACAGAGAAAATGACCAAGGTCTGAAATGGCTTTCAGGTAAATTGGAGAAGCCCAGGTTCAGAGTGGAAAACACAGTCAAGGTCATGGATTCTCTGATCATAAGTAGATCCAATACAAGCATAATGTTTCACATACACACATAGTGTGAACTTTACTATGTGTTATAAAACACATTTAAGTGGAAATTCAAATAATTAAAACGGTCAGAAGTTTGGCAAGACCGTTAAGCTTTGCTTGCAATCAATCTTGCTGGTGTCGTTCCCTGCATACACAAGGGACAGAGAAGCCAGGAAACTATGGCACTCCTCCTCACTCTCGAAGGCCAACTCTGACTGAATGGGAGCACCGGACGAAAACGAAAGAATTAAAAAAAGCAGCAAGGAAAAAGGAGCAAAAGAAAAACAGAGTTAGAACAATGATAACAATATGCATTACCCACCTGAAATAAAAGGTTATGAGTTCACAATACACAAGCATACCTACCTTTGTAAATCCACTAACTGCAGGGTGCAAAACACTTTGAAGTACAGCAGCAAATATGTAAATGTATTTTACACAAACATTTAGATGATTTTAATACCCAGTATTAAAGTGAAAATTCAAAATGTCGAAACAGGTAGTTGTGTATTGCAGAAAATACATACGTCCCTGGAAGTCAGTGTCAGACACACTTTAGAATTTCATACCTCTGAATGACAAATGTCCATGCCCGAGGCAAATTAATGTACCTCTTGGAATCAGGTATATAAATTTCTCGCATGGAGGCATAGTGGGGGAAAGGGGGTGGGACACTGAAGCCAGCGTGTCCATACCGCAGACCTCAGTGCATAGTAACAAAAAGTGAATTTGTCACACACATTGGAATGAACTGTCCCAAACTTTTTAGGGAATGTCTCTATTAAAAAAAAATAATTCCCAAACCCAGAACACAACCAAGTGATGTCAGTATCAGTGAGGGGGCTCGCTGATGTCACACCGCTGGACAGGAGGCAAGTAGCATTCCTCTTGAAGTTATTACTGTACTAGAATCCGATAATCAGCTAATTAAAATGTATTATGCAAAAAATAAAAAGATTACATTTGATGCAGTCCGTCACTGGCATTATCGCAGTTTGTGTTTATCTAAGCCCCCATTTAACAGTCCCATTATTTGTTGATACTGCCAGTAATCTGTTTTTTCCAATTCCTGTAAAAGCCAAGCAAATTTGGGAGTTACAGGGCTGGGGAAAAAACAAAACATTACTGTGGTGTGGGTGCTTACAAGTCACCTTTAATTCAGATAGTTTAAAGCTGATCTATTTAACAAGGTACAATTCAATGCAGCTCTGTAATCATTAGAGCAATAAAATAGGATTTTGTTCTTACCGTAAAATCCTTTACTCAGTCCATTGCGGGACACAGCTCTCCGAGAAAAGGATTTTACGGTAAGAACAAAATCCTATTTTCTCTATCGTCCATTGAGAGGCACAGCACTGAAGAATTCTGAGACATAGGGATGTTCAAAAGTAGTCCAAACAAAGGGATAGGCACCACAGCTTAAGCACTTAGTCAACAAAAAAAATTAGCTGTCAAAGTACACTTAAACAGCTGCCTGAAAAACGTTTTTTGCCAAAACTATCATCAGAAGAGGCAGAAACATCAACTTTAACCACTTGCTGACCGGGGTGTTTAACCCCTCTTCCTGTCCAGGCCATTTTTCAGTATTCAGTGTTGTGGAACTTTGACATTTATTTAGTCATGCAACGTTGTACTGAAATTAATTTTATACAATCTTTTGGGAACAGATGGAGCTTTCTTCTAGTGGTATTTAATCACCACTGGGGGTTTTATTTTTTACTATAGTGAGGAAAAATTACCAAAAATTAAAAAAACAAAAAACTAAACTGTTTATTATTATTTTCGCGTGCTTGTGCACCTGACGCGTATTTAAAAAAACCTTTATTTACGGCTACCCGCCAATGGGAGCTTGCCATCTGTCCGTTATTTTTTACAAAGGGGCGGACGGCAAGCAGTTAAAAAACAGAATCTCTGTTCTCCCCAAAAAAACAGACTGTGCATGCGCAGTAGATAAAAAAGCAAGTGTGCCATCAAATCAAAGTCAAGGCCTCAAACACTGGGCAGGAAATTTAAATAAAATCAAACTCCACATAAAAGCATTTAGCCAAATAGGAGTCTAAAAGTAAACAACGAAAGAGAAAAAGGAGGGAAAATACCCACACTTTTTAACATTAGGTAAAACACAATTTTTAAAATATCCAAAAAAACTATTTTTTAGTCATGACTCCCTGGCCCTGTTCCCAACATAACAGAAAATCCCACATAATATTACAGGCCTGACCGTTAAATTACGAAAACAGGAACACAGGACGTAGCATAAGTACCGAGACCAAAAACCTGCTTCATGACCGCTAGAAAACTGCCAAGATTGAACTTATTTGGCATGAATCTCTCAGTTTTGTCAGCTACATAGAGACTCCCAGTATTTGATAATATCCGGTATGAATCAACCAACAGCACTTGGTAGAATCAATAAAGAAACAAAATAAACGAATAAAGTGTAAGATGAGAAATCCATTCTGAAGACATTAAGCAAAACTGGAAGGTGTAAAATGGGAAGGGTTATGTCCTTAAAATGACAGGTTTTTAATTAATTTGCCTTGTGTCCATTTCTCATGAAGGCAACAGCATAACCCTATATCTCAGAATCCTTCATAGCAGTGCCCCTCAATGGAGACTAGAGAAATGTCTTGTCTTCCAGGACAGCAACCTGAGAGATGATTGGCTCCTCCTTCAACAGGAAACAATTAAAAAATAGTTAAATACCCTCCCACCCCATCATACCTCAGTTGTGACCAAAGTATACTACCTCCCAAAACTCAGAAGGTAAAAACTAGAGATGCACTGAAATGGAAATTTTAAAACCGAAACGAAACCGAAATAAAAAAAATGTCAGGCCGAAACCGAAACCGATACCGAAAATGTTTTTTATTTTTATTTTTTCAATTTTTAAAATATTGTATTTTTATAAACTTTTTTATTTTTTATATTTATTTTTATTTATTCATTTTTTATTAAATATTTTTATTTTTTACTTTACTTTTAGGGGCTTTGGGAAAATATTAGGGGTCTAAACAGACCCCTGTTATTTCCCTTTTAAAATAGAAAAAGAGATTGAGAACACAAAGTCCTCAATCTCTTTTTCTGCCCCTGTTATCAATGAACAGGAATCCTCTATGAGTGTTCCTGTTCATTGATAGCATGAGAACATTGTTTGTTTACTATAACCACAATTATAAATGAATGGGGGTGATGTAGATCACTCCCATTCACTCCTAATTGAGGATATAGTTAACATACCATATCCTCAATAATGTACAAACACTCAGCGATCACTGAACCAAGCACATGAAAAAAGGGGGGGGGTGTTCCCTGGAGCTCCGATATATCAAGTGTATCCCTTCTTGCCAAAAGTGCATTATGCCAAAAGTGCCATTTTCGGCCAATATGTTTCGGCGGCCGATATATCGGTGCATCCCTAGTAAAAACATACCCATACATCAAAACCATATGAAATATTCAAAACCAGGGTGGGAAGTAGGCTTGCTGTCCTGGAAGACTCTGAGAAATCCCTTTATCGGTAAGTAATAACAAAACATTTCTCCAATCATCTTCCAGGCCAGCAACCTGAGAGGATAACCAAGCACATGAAAAAAGGGGGGGTGTTCCCTGGAGCTCCGATATATCAAGTGTATCCCTTCTTGCCAAAAGTGCATTATGCCAAAAGTGCCATTTTCGGCCAATATGTTTCGGCGGCCGATATATCGGTGCATCCCTAGTAAAAACATACCCATACATCAAAACCATATGAAATATTCAAAACCAGGGTGGGAAGTAGGCTTGCTGTCCTGGAAGACTCTGAGAAATCCCGTTATCGGTAAGTAATAACAAAACATTTCTCCAATCATCTTCCAGGCCAGCAACCTGAGAGGATAACCAAGCACATGAAAAAAGGGGGGGGGGTTCCCTGGAGCTCCGATATATCAAGTGTATCCCTTCTTGTATAGTTGGGACTGGTCATCAAGGTCATGTAACCAAAAAATATGAACAAAAAAAGCAACAGTGTTCCAAGTGAGGAGTACTGTAAAAAGCGGTTACTAAGCAGACCGAGACCGGTAAGTATTTATAAAAGTATAAACTTTGTTTGAAAACGTCAAAGTATCGCACCAATAATACCACCTCTCAATAATTTCATAAAAGAACAACATTGTTCATAGCACTCATGCATTCATTCATTCATCCTATGGGCCTCACACAGTCTACGGCAATAGATATCTTCAAGGTACAAGGGAGATAGTACTCCCAGTTTAACACCTGATTCCTATCGGTAATTATGTCCCTGTTTAGCGATGATGTTTAGCTCAGAGAAGATAGATCTTGTGCATCTACTTAGGGATATAACTATGACCAGTTCTTTTTGGCAGATGATACATCCAAGAATATAGTGGGTGAAATCTGTTAATCGGTTGTTAGGGAGAGGAAGTCTCTATGGATAGTGCACTTAAGGGTAAATGCAGTCCATCGGGGGTATGTATGTCTGCATTGGCCTCCGTGTGTCGATACCTTTCGTAGATCTATTTGTTGGGGGATCTTAATCACATTGTTTCCTGAGTTTGTTCAGACTTTCCCATAATAATAAATTCCTCCTGTTGTTGAATTTATTCAAGGGAGAGACCTGTGTGGGACCAGTTGGTAGTAGGTAGCAGTCGACCGTACTCACAGTTAGTTGTCTCGTACCCCTCCTTTTTGGGTCTGGGAACTTTTGTAGTTCAGCGTTGCCCCCGGTGATGGATTCAACCGTGGCCGTTCCAGGTCCCAAGATCCACAGTGATTCCAGGAAGGTGGTTTTGGGGAAATTCAATCTGGTTAGTAACTGGAACACATGTAACTTTCCATCGTCGTTGTACGGGGATCAAAGAATCCGCAAGGAAACTGCCGTCTGTGCAGGTCTCATAGTGTGTGTGTCAAACACTCAAGGGTAGACGCGTTTCGCCCCGCCCTTCGGAGCTTTGTCAATACCATATGGATGGCTGGTGGATGGTTATCTTAAATAGCCTTTTCACACCTGCTAGGTAATTACATCCAAAGTGTATGTTTCGTAGTAGAATGTTAGTGAGAGCTATATTGAATAAAACATACCTACAATACTGCCTATTCTTTCATATCGAAAGCATTCACACAGACAGGAGCGTTCATGTTTGAACATTATCTAAATGTATAAAACCGCCAACTAATTATCAATAGATAATATGTATTAAGATAAGAAAAAAGAAAAAAAAAAGATTTCAATTTACCACATAGACCTACTAAAACGGGGCCTGTCGTTCTCACCGACCGACGGAATGGATGAATTCACAATTTTTAAAGATTTAAATCTATTCCTGAGGCGAGTATATTTGAGATATATACATGAACGAAAAGTAACCAATCCCGCCTCCATGGAAACAAATAATACAAATATAAAAGATGATATAGATATCCAAGCTCTAAAAGACCTAGAGGCTCTCCTTGATGATAATCAAGGCGAACCCCTAGAGGACCCCCTCATGAGAAATACCCCGTTAAAACTAAAATCAAAAACAATGCCGACACTGACAAATAATAGACATATTGCCCTCTTTAAGGACCTTGTTCAAAAAGATTTAAAAGTAACAACTTGGGATATTAAAGGAAATGATAATCTAAACCCCATGGAAAGAAAGGGCCTTAAAGAATTGAAAGATATGCCCGGCCTGATCATAAAAAACAGCGACAATGGAGGGAACGTGGTTTTAATGACAGAAACAATATACGTTACCAAAGCCTTTTGAATGATAGAGAAACCTATAAGAGACTTGACGGTTCCCCCTTTAAAAAACTAATCTGCGATTATAACTACAAAATCGACATGGCAAGAGACGTGGGATTACTGTCAGAAAGGAGTCTGGCTTCCTCAAAACGAACACATTCAATACACCTACGTTTCATACTATCCCAAAGATCCATAAAAACAACAAAAACCCACCCGGGAGACCTATAGTGTCAGCGGTGGGAGGGCCTTTGGAGAATTTGGGCAAGTACTTAGACCACCTCTTGAAGGAAATGGTCTTTAAACTACCCTCATTTGTAAAAGACACAGGGGACGTACTTAATAAAATTGAAAACCTAAAGATAGAAAATGAGGCTATACTTGTGGGAGTGGACGTGGAGTCACTATACACGTCCGCATGAATGGGGCTTAAAAGCAGTCGGCTATTTTTTAGACCGGCGTTATCCTGAAATGGCGGCACAAAACGAATTCCTCATAGAGATGTTAGATTTTGCCCTCTCAAATAATTACTTCCAGTTCTCCGGATCTTATTATAAACAACTAAAAGGAACCTCAATGGGAGCCCCATGGGCACCCGCCTACGCATGCTTACACCTTGGACTGTGGGAAACGGAGGTGGTTTATGACCATCACCTATACCTGAGGGCAGCGAAAACCAGCTAAAATAATTAATCTCAGAATTAAATGTCAATAATCGGAATTTAAGATTGACATTTGATTCTAGCGATCAGGAAATCCCATTCTTGGACCTAATGATTGGGTTCGGGATGGGGAGATTGACCACGAGAACTTATAGAAAAGAGACCGCAGCCAACACCTTACTTCATGCGAGCAGCCATCACCCCCTGTCACTTAAGCAAGGAATCCCCACAGGACAGTTCCTGAGAATTAAAAGGAACTGTACTGAACATGGGGATTACATGAGGGAATCCAAATCCCTCTATACTCGCTTTAGACAGAGGGGATACTCACATAGAACCCTCCGTACAAGTAAAACAAAAGTAGGAAAGAAAAATAGAGCAGAGATCCTAAAGGGGAAAAACAACAAGGAGGGAGAACAAAAAGAAAAGGCAACAGATCATGTAAGAATGATTACACAGTATGGGTCAAGCTGGCCAAAGTTAAGACGAATTTTTGAAGAACATTGGCATGTTCTCAATCTATGCCCGACACTGGCTAACATCGTTGGCCCCCGTCCCCTTTTGACAGCAAGGAGGGCTAAAAATTTAAAAGATCATCTAGTAAACTCGGAATATAGACCAAGCAAAGACATTTCATTGATGCCAATGCTACCAAAAATAAAAGGAATGCATCCCTGTGGCAAATGCCACATATGCCCGTCTGTAGAAAAAACAAAACACTTTCAAGATTCAGAGGGAATAAAATCATATCAAATTACCCAGTTAATTAACTGTAATACAGATAAAGTAATATACATGCTGGAATGCCCCTGCAAGAAAGCATACATTGGGAAAACTAAACGACAGTTACGCACATGCATAGGAGAACATCTAAGTGATATACAGAACAAAGATGTGGACAGTCTCATAGCAATACACTTTGCAGACTTTCATAATTCCTCTCTAGAAGGCCTGAGGGTAAAGGGGATCTATGCCTTAAACCTACCATCAAGAAGGGGAGATTTCGATAAAATACTCCTACAGAGTAGGACTCAACACCCTATTAATCTTAATGTTTTCCTATAAAGAGTGATTGTTTCCTAATACAATAAACAACATAAATACCCCTCCTAGATATATGTGACCATTCACTTAAGATCTATCTTCTCTGAGCTAAACATCATCGCTAAACAGGGACATAATTACCGATAGGAATCAGGTGTTAAACTGGGAGTACTATCTCTCTTGTACCTTGAAGATATCTATTGCCGTAGACTGTGTGGGGCCAATAGGATGAATGAATGAATGCATGAGTGCTATGAACAACGTTGTTCTTTTATGAAATTATTGAGAGGTGGTATTATTGGTGCGATACTTTGATGTTTTCAAATAAAGTTTATACTTTTATAAATACTTACCGGTCTCGGTCTGCTTAGTAACCGCTTTTTACAGTACTCCTCACTTGGAACACTGTTGCTTTTTTTGTGGATAACCAAGCACATCCCCAGCAAGCCTACCTTCTTAGGGCGGGACCACAGCTTGAAGCACCTTTCGGCCAAACGTGAGATCCTGTTGCGACAGCACTATACACTATAATGCTTCACGAAAGTATCCTGTCGCAACCAGACTGCTGCCTTGCAAATCTGGTCCACCGATGCCCCAGTCTTCTCTGCCCAAGATGTCGCTAGGGACTTAGTGGAATGTGCCTTAATGTAGAGGAGAGCCTCTCGCCCCTCTGATTGATAAACTGAAGTGATAACCTCTCGAATCCACCTGGCTAAGGTGGCTTTAGATGCTTGCAGTCCCTTCCGGGGACCCGCAAATAAGACAAAGAGATGACTAGACCTCCTAAAAGACCTAGTGTCCTCCAAATATTTAAGCAGACACCTTCGCACATCTAACGTATGAAAGGTCTGCTCTTTAAGATTCCTCGGGGCATCACAAAAAGAGGGATACACAATCTCTTGGGACCTATGGAACTGGGACGCCACCTCAGGCAAATACAGAGGATCTGGCTTCAAAATTACTCTATCGGGCAAGATAAGTAAATAGGGTTCCTTAGTAGAAATAGCCTGGAGATCCCCTACCCTTCTAGCTGATGTTATATCTAAAAGAAAAACAATTTTTAAAGTTAACCATTTCATGGCCACCTCGCCTATTGGCTCAAACGGTGGTTTGGAAAGACCACCCAAAATCAAGGATAAGTCCCATGGAGGGAATGACTGATCCCTTAATGGACGGGTACGCTCTGCAGCTACCAGAAACTGCTTCACCAATGGTTCGTCTGACAATTTGGACTCTAGAAATACAGAAAGAGCCGAAACCTGTACCCGCAGGGTACTGATTGCTAACTTCCTATCCAGCCCATCCTGCAAAAATTCCAAAATGACTGGAACCACCAAGAGGAAAACACCTTCCAGACTTTGCTATAGATATTCCTTGTAACCAACTTCCTGCTGGTCAAAAGGGTTTCAATAACCCTAGCGGAACACCCTTTCATTTGGAGCAGCCGCCTCTCAAGAGCCAGGCCGTCAAACAAAAGAAATCTGGATTTGGATGCAGAACTGGTCCCTGACCCAACAGGTCCCTCCATTGAGGCAGGACCCATGGGGTACTGAGAGACCGACCCTGAATCTCTGAAAACCAAGCCCATCCTGGCCACCAATATCAGGGCACAAGTTGACCTGCTCAGCTTCTGAAAGACTCTCGGAAGCAGGACCAGAGGAGGGAATGCATAGCCCAGACTGAAATCCCAGCGCTGCACCAGTGCATCCACTCCTATGGCTCCCGGTTCCCTGCAAAGGGAAAAAAACACTGGTACCTTTTTGTTGCGATTGCTGGCAAACAAATCCACTTCCGGCAGTCCCCACAAGCTGACAATCTGAGCAAACACCTCCTGATGTAGCTCCCATTCGTTTTGAAGGATGGGCCTGCGACACAGAAAATCTGCGGTCACATTGCACACCCCCCTTATGTGAACCGCCAAAAGTGAACATACCTGGGCCTCTGCCCACAAAAAAATTTCCTCCGCTACCTGTAGCAGTGCCGGAGATCTGGTTCTGTCCTGGTGGTTGATATAAGCCACCGTGGTGGAATTGTCTGAAAGAACCTGGATCTCTTTCCCGACTTAGCTTTCTTGAAATGACCTCAGCGCTTCCCTTACTGCTGTCAATTGTCAGTAATTGGACGAGGCATCCGACAGACCACGTGGCCATGCTCCCTGAGCCTGTAACCCTGACATATGGGCTCCCCAGCCCCAATAACTGGCATCGGTGGTGACATGAATGGGTTCTCCCTGACCCCTCCAGCAGCCTTTGCCTTGACGTCCACCAAGCGAGCGACCCCTTCACCTCCCTTGGGAGTTCCACTCTCCGATCGAGAGAGGCCTGCCTTCTGTCCCACTGGGACAGAAGGAACGCCTGAAGCCGCCTGGAATGGAACTGAGCCCAATTCAGTGCCGGGATTGAGGAGGTCATGACTTCCAAGAGCCTCATGATCTCCCTTAGGGTCATAGACACAGCGGAAATGGCGCCCATAACTAACCCCAAAAGCTTCTGAACCTTCTCCACTGTGAGAAATAATTTCCCTGCTACTGAGTCTATCCTGTAGCCCAGAAAAATTACTGACTGATTCGGCACGACTTCTCCAGATTTACCAGCCAGCCTAAATCGGTCAACACTTCCCGCACCTTCTGCAGACTGGTCAAAACTGCCACTACTGAAGAGCCATAGATCAACATGTCCTCTAGATAAGGGACCAGATAAACGCCTTGGAGGCGCAAAAATTACATCGGTTCTGCTAAGATTTTCATGAAAATACTCAGTGCTGCAGAAAGCCGGAAGGGAAGTGCCTGAAACTGCCAATGGACGATTCCCTGTTTTGTCTGAATACCAAAGCAGAGGAACCGCTGATGATCCAGACAAATGGGAACATGTACTGTAAGTATGCATCCTTCAGGTCCAGGGTGACCATAAATATTGACCTTGGGAGAATCCTTCAGATAGAGTAAATACTCTCCATCCTGAAATTCTTGAATCTTAGGAACTGATTCAATCTTTTTAAATTCAAGATTATCCTGAACCTGCCTGATGGTTTTGGCACCAGAAAAGCATGGGAGTAAAATCCCTGAAACTGCTGCTCCTTTGGTACTTTTCAAAATTACATTCTGTGAGGCCAGGTGTTGTATGCACTCTAACAAAGCCTGTGCCCTTACCGGTTCCCTTGCAGAGTGGTCACAGAGTGGTTTGGGGAGGCTGGACCAGAAACTCCAAACGATAACCCCCCTTAGAAGATCCAAGACAAAGGGACTGCTCGAAATTTCTTCCCAATGGGAAACAAACTGGGACAGCCTTTCCCCTACCTTCGTGATGGCGTCACTTGGGATAATTATTTGCTGCCTCAGGAGCTGAGAACAGCAAACCCCCCTTTTGCTTATTCTTGTTAAAGGACCAGCTGCGCTTCTGAAACTGAGGTTGTTGGGTTGTTTCCTCTGCTCCTGGGAGGGACGAAAAAAATGTTTATT
This sequence comes from Nanorana parkeri, assembly GCF_000935625.1. Classification (NCBI taxonomy): domain Eukaryota; kingdom Metazoa; phylum Chordata; class Amphibia; order Anura; family Dicroglossidae; genus Nanorana; species Nanorana parkeri. The sequence continues at coordinate 30,561 of NW_017309908.1, forward strand.
ACGAAACCTTTTCTTCTTCTCTGGAAACTTCTTACCTTTCTCAGAGGATCTGGTTAGGACCTCATCCAAGCCGGGCCCAAACAACAAACCCCCTTCAAAAGGAAGAGAGCAGAGACATGACTTTGATGTAACATCGCCCTCCCAGGACTTCAACCAGATAGCCCCTCTGGCTGAATTCAATAGGGCCCCTGCTCTGGCTGCTGGCCTAGCACTCTCCACTGAGGCATCCGCCAAATAGGCCACCGCCTTCCCGAAGTCTGACAAAGACTCCAAGACCTGTTCAGCCGGAGCTCCCTGAGCGACATGTAAAGAAACATGCTCCAGCCAAAGGTCTATATTGTGCGCCACGCAAATGGCTGCCATGGCTGGCGCTAATAAGGCTGCATTAGCATTCCAGGCCCTACGGAGCAAAGCCTCTGCCTTCCTATCCATCTGATCTTTAATATTACCCGCATCTTCAAAGGAAAGATCAGCCTTCTTAGACACCTGGGCCAACGCCGCATCAAGTTTAGGACATTTGAAATATTTTTCTTCCTCTGTTTTAGAAAAGGGGAACCTCCTTTTCCAGGACCTAAACCCCAAAAATGTCCCCTTGGTCTCCTTCCACTCACCCTCTACTAACTCCTTCAGAGACTGGTGAACTGGGAAACACCTACCCTGTGCCTCTACTAACCCCCTCGGCGATCTTGTATTGACACAGTCTTGGGGGGATCTGGAATCTGTTCCGTGGCATAACTAGCCTGCAACAAAAATTCCATATCCTCCAATGCAAATAAATGCCGGGAGTGCTCGCCCTCCTCCCTTGTCTCTCCTTCCTCCCCAGAATCTTCTGAGGTGGAAGCCGTAGCCGAATCACTCATACTTTTCGAAATGATCCCCCTCCCGACTGTAACCCTGATGGACCGGGCAACTCCGAGCCCTCCAAGGACACAGTGGAAGCAGGTACTACCTCAGCAACGACAGGCTTAAGTGACTGCATTGTCAGTAATTCCGACTTCATGGAATCAAAAAAACTCTTAATTAAAGTGTACGATTCAGCCACTAAAAACTTGTAAAAACAGACCTCACAAAAGTTTTTAACATAATCAGGAGGGAGTTTAACGTTGCAGTTACCGCAGCACTTTCTACATTGTTTAGAAGCTGGGGCAGCCGGTAGAACAGAACCCAGGGATGTGGCTTTCTCCGCAGGAAAAGCATCCTAAGCAAATAGAGAGAATCAACCTCAATATATGCCCACCAGCAATCCCCAAAGTCCCTCCACCACAATGCTGGCTCCCACAGAGCAAAAATGCAGTACTCACCGCACCCTTGGCCCTGGAAGCAGCAGTCGGCCTGCCTTCATCCTCCATCTGGATTGCAGCGCCTTCTATTTCCCCCAAAGACTGTTCCGAGGAGCCTGCTCAGCCACGAGCGGCGTCCCCGGCGTGTATCTGCAGAGCGGCGCGCAGCGGAAGTGGCACCGTGGCGGCCGCCGGAAGTGACGTCACCGCCGAAATGCTGGAGCGCTGACACGCCTCCCCTTGCGTTCCACACGCCGGCTCCCGCCAGTCCACGCCGTGCAGGCACCTCAACGGCTGTTAGAGTCGACCCGAACAGGGCGCAATGGACGGGGAACTTCAGGGCTTTTCCACACCAGAGTTTGCGTGGACGAAGAAGCCCTGGAATCTGAAGAAAGGGAACCCCCCTGCCTACACAGCAAGGTGACCGGCCATGAAGAGGACCTGAACCCAGAGCCGCACAGAAGGGAGACCCGCGACCACAAGGCCGACCGGTCAGGAGAAATAAACAAGCGTGACGAGGTTCCCTGGACGGTAGGAAACACAAAGAAACTGAGGTATGATGGGGTGGGAGGGTATTTAACTATTTGTTAATTGTGTTTCCTGTTGAAGGAGGAGCCAATCATCTCTCAGGTTGCTGGCCTGGAAGATGATTGGAGAAATAATGCATCTATTGGCAGGATAAATATCCATTAAAACAATGTTAGAGGGAGACTAAGAAAAGCAATGTTTCTTGCAGTGACAAACTGCATTATATGTCATTTTTTGTATTATGCTCAGTGTTAATTAATGGCTGAAAACCAGTCTTAACATCACTGACCTAGCAAAATTAAATGTGAACCAGAGGATCATGACAGTCTGGAACACATGCACAGCACCATTACATCAATGTGCATGATAGGGAGAACAATGTTCAGTTTTTCAATGCAAAGCAGTGTTTTAAACAAATAACTTTTTTTTAAAAACCAAATATGTGGAAACAACGGATCAAGGTTACACCAGCCAACACATCTATAGGTAGGAATTGGTACATAACTAGGTGTTTTAAAGTAGAGGTTACACTAGTCTTAAAAGAAAAACATTATGAGAGAAATATGAAGGCTGTCATTCCCTTACTGCTCTTCTTAAAAAAATACTAGTTGCCTGGCTGATACGTTGACCTCTTGCTTCAATGAGCTCTGACTTTTCCAATTTGCATACTTGTTCCGAGCCATTGATTTAGAAAGCGTTAAAGAGTGAGAATCACCATTTCAGCCAGACAAGTAGCATTTCCAGGACAGCAAATAAGTGCTCTGTAGCAGCTTCACTGAAGAACAACGTTATAAATTGAATAAAACTGAATTGGTAAGGAGTTGCAGAAATACTATATGAAGCAGCCCAATTCAACATTCTAAAAAACTAGTCAACCCTTCCAGGTAAAAGTCCTACATCATTGATTCACATATTGAGCAAATCATACATCCCTCAACAATTACAAAGTTACACATGAAGATACATTGAACCTGCAATAGATCATGAAATTTGCAGCCTTGGTTGCTTAGATTCAGAGTTGAATAAGTTGTTTAGACAAAATAGATATATGCATCACGATTTGCCAGACAAAAGTTACAGAATTTGCAAATCAACCTAGTCATCTCTGGTTATAATATCAATATAGGAACACACCTTTGACTTAACACAGAACCATATACTGCTAAAAATCTCACAACGTTAGCCTGAATTAATGGAATATAAAATAGAAAAGTTGTATAGGTTACTAGAACTGCACAACAGAAAAAGCTCTGGGCCCACAGAGCACAGAATACTACAGGCCACTGTAGAGAAAATCACAAGACCTGAAGTTTATCTATAACTGAGTAACACATCTATGAAAAGCTATATCGGGGGCGTGGTCTCGACATGGCCGAGTGAGCACGCTGATCCCTGGAGCTCTGTGACCGCCAACATTAGAAGAGACGATACCGACCCGGCACCGCGGATGCTCAGCCGCCTGAATCTTGCCAGCACTCCCGAGATCTCCAGGGGACCGGACCTACGCCTCTACTTCTCACCCGCGCAACCGCAGACTCCCGCCGGCCCGGAGACCACGATGGGGCCTACCAGAGCCTCGGCCTCGGCTGCCACCGCCACCCCACACAAAGTGCAGGGTAAGACCCAGCCCGGCCAGCGAGCTCCTCCCGCCCGCAACCCGAACCCCCCTGCTTCTCCCATACCGCCCCGCAGATTCCCAGCATGGATTCTGACAGGGGATCGGGGGGCTCCCGCAGCACACCTAGCTCCCCAGATGAACCGGCCACTGGCTGGAGAGATGCCCTCTCCCACCTGCCGACGAAGGCAGATCTGGACAGCATGGCCTCAAAGATCGTGGCGGCCCTGCGGACTGAAGTGGCAGAAGTGAAACAGCAGGTGGCCTCCCTGGAGGGAAAGGTGGGCACACTGGAGACAACCTCTGATGGATTTGCCACCAGATTAGCTGCCTTTGAACGGGCCCAATCAGAATCTACCCAGCGTATGACCGCCATGTCCCTAGCTCATGACGATCTAGAGAACCGGAACCACAGGAATAACCTCCGGCTGAAAGGCATTCCCGAAGCAACGGCCGGGAGAGACCTGTGGTCGACTGTGTCAGCTATTTTCATGAATATATACTTTACTAAGAACATTGTATTTCATTTAGACAATGTGCTGTTAACTGAAATGTAGCCTATGGGACAGTTTGCCTGAAATCCATTCAGATTTTTTTTTTTTTTTACTTTGAAATGTCGGCCAAATCAGAGTCCCAGGGAATTTTTGTCAGTTCTCAAGAATGCCTATAGCCTGGCTGAGAAAGATCCCAATTTTGAGAGCCATGAATTCATCCAACTGTTTTATGATGCTTTGCCAAATAAAATAAAAATTAGTCTTGCCCGGGATTACCATCCCAGGAAAACTCTGGATTGGCTACTGACCGAGAGTACCACCCTTTTCGCTGTTTTACAAAATAGCGATGAATCCCAGGATAGGAGATTTAGGAAGCCACCTGACGAGATAGCTGAGACTCATTTTAAAAGGGATCAGGGACAGTTTGAAGCCCCAAAAAGGAGTTATGCTGAAGTGGTTGAGAACCCAGGTACTCCTAAATTGAACATGGCCAAACCCAATCCAGATAATAAAGGGACCAAGTGTTGATGAAGACCCCGGTGAAAAGCATCATTATGTAAAAAAGACAGTTCATTCCTTTCAGGAGATATCAGAGAGGTAATTTCAGGAAGTTCCAGCAAGGCCCAGATAAAGTCCAAAATGGTTCTGAATCCGAAGGTTCTGGTAAATCGCAGGCTTCTAATTCCAAAAACCCACCTCCCAAGGGTCATTGGAAAAATAGAAGCAATTTATATGATCGAATGGACCAAATGCAGAACCAATTTGGTGCTTTGGCAGAACAGCTGGAAAAGATATCCAACGTCCTCTCTGCAAAATCTAAAAATCCTTTTTTAGGGGAGGTTACTCCGAGCGAAAGCCCTCCACAATAACAAATAGTGATAAACAGGTTAAAGTGTCACATCATGCAAATACCAATGAGGTACCAAGATGCAAAAGTGAGCAAAGCATCCCAAGTGTCTGTTTGCCTGAAAAGAATTTAACCCTTCCAATGCCAAATGGCAAGGAGGTGGGGAGACATGCTTGTGATTTTATCTTGCAGCCCACCGAGTCTTCAGCCGTGCAAAGCCTGACAGGCATTCTTGCCTCTGAAGAAAAGGAAGGGGGGTCACGGGTCAACACACACAGAGAGCAAATGAGCAGCTTCACTTGTCATCCAAAATATCTCTGTTCCTTACATGAGATAGAACACAGGTATTTCATTGATGTGGAATTGCATAAGAATTTACCAAAAATAATGGCTTTATTGGACACAGGTAGCCAAGTCACCATTTTATCTCAGAAGTATTTTCAACAAATCCAGGATTTATCTTCTGAGAAGTACAAGCTGAAACATTTTAAAGCTAACCTTGTAAGTGTGTCAGGAAATGCCCTTCAGGTCATAGGAAAAGCCTGGCTGAACTTCAACTTGGGGAATAAAATAATTTGCCACCCCGCACTTATAGTTGATTTGCCCTATGATCGTTTAATTATTGGCATAGATCTCCTTAAGAGATTAAATCCTATTGTTGATTTTATCAATAAGGTTATCTGGTCCCAAGTGAGAATGCCCATTAACTATGAGCATTCCCAATCCTATCACAGTCGGCGTAACTGCCA
>NW_017309908.1:38668-39907 GCF_000935625.1 Nanorana parkeri
TAAAAATCATCTCACCTCATAGGCACTCCAAAAGTAAGTCCCATAGGAGTGAGAGGAGAGTCTATCAGCCTGTGTTGGATACAACAAAAGTCATTAAGTTTTTAAAAGAAACTGTGGGTCTGTTTACTAAGAAAGGATCGCCTTCTATAATTAATCATTTAGAAACTTATGAGGAGGCGATGATGACCCTAAACTTAAGAAGTGACAAACAGAAAATTGAATTCATTTCATGGGTGTTTGAGCCAAAGCATAGGTACTTCTTTACCTCCCTACGTGATATGGGTATAAATACCTGGTCGGAGGTCATGTCAGAAGTAAAAACAGAATTTGGTCCCTATCGGTCAGCTACTGCTGCCAGGAGAGCCATTTTTACTTTGAAATGTCGGCCGAATCAGAGTCCCAGGGAATTTTTGTCAGTTCTCAAGAATGCCTATAGCCTGGCTGAGAAAGATCCCAATTTTGAGAGCCATGAATTCATCCAACTGTTTTATGATGCTTTGCCAAATAAAATAAAAATTAGTCTTGCCCGGGATTACCATCCCAGGAAAACTCTGGATTGGCTACTGACCGAGAGTACCACCCTTTTCGCTGTTTTACAAAATAGCGATGAATCCCAGGATAGGAGATTTAGGAAGCCACCTGACGAGATAGCTGAGACTCATTTTAAAAGGGATCAGGGACAGTTTGAAGCCCCAAAAAGGAGTTATGCTGAAGTGGTTGAGAACCCAGGTACTCCTAAATTGAACATGGCCAAACCCAATCCAGATAATAAAGGGACCAAGTGTTGATGAAGACCCCGGTGAAAAGCATCATTATGTAAAAAAGACAGTTCATTCCTTTCAGGAGATATCAGAGAGGTAATTTCAGGAAGTTCCAGCAAGGCCCAGATAAAGACTTTTTTAGGGGAGGTTACTCCGAGCGAAAGCCCTCCACAATAACAAATAGTGATAAACAGGTTAAAGTGTCACATCATGCAAATACCAATGAGGTACCAAGATGCAAAAGTGAGCAAAGCATCCCAAGTGTCTGTTTGCCTGAAAAGAATTTAACCCTTCCAATGCCAAGAAAAGATATCCAACGTCCTCTCTGCAAAATCTAAAAATCCTTTTTTAGGGGAGGTTACTCCGAGCGAAAGCCCTCCACAATAACAAATAGTGATAAACAGGTTAAAGTGTCACATCATGCAAATACCAATGAGGTACCAAGATGCAAAAGTGAGCAAAGCATCCCAAGTGTCTG
>NW_017309909.1:0-3656 GCF_000935625.1 Nanorana parkeri
GGGGGGGTGTATTTCTGAGGCAGCTTTGCAGAGAGGTTTTCATGTTATCACCTCCTCTAGTGGTTCCTGTCTGTGGAGTCTCCTCTGTGCTGATTCCAGAGAGTTCCCACTTGTAGAGGATAGAACCTCGGAGACGTACTTGATGAGGGATGAAGGTGGACAGTCTCAGAGCTGCAGATAACAATAACATTGGTGAAGTTGCGTCTCCAGTTTCGGGGGGTTCCGGGTCTCGGCGTATCGGGGGGACGGTTACACTTTGACCAAATCCGCTCTGCTGAAGCCAAATCCTTGTTGTAGATTTGGGGGGAGTGACGAAGGATTAGACCCCCTGTCAGATGTTTTATTGCCCCCGCTGGGAGGTTCACTCTGCATCTTTGTTCTGGTGTCACCGGGACAGGAAGTGAAATGTCACAGTAGTCACCAGAACAGGAATAGAGGTGAAATCCTCCAGCGGGGACACCTGCTCCGGTGACAACTGTCTACGGAGGGATTTCAGGAAGACAGGAACTGAAGGGGATGCAATACAGGGGGCAAAACAGAAGCCTGACGGGGTCCTAATGCTTTCCTACAACATCCCAAATAAGAAAAAAAACATTTGAAGGACGGAAAGAAGCCGCCTGCCATTGCCGACCTCCTGAAAATGCTGACCTCCTGGCCTACGTCCCTTCCATGTCACCTTCAGAGAACAATCATGTAGCCAGTGAAGTCACAGCTCTGGAACGGCATACTGGTTCCAGTGACCCTGTGAGTGGCCGAGGAGGGTTGGGGGTGACGGCAGGGCTACCATGGGGCGAGTGGGGCACATCTGAGAGGGGGAGCAGCCAGGGCACGCCCGGCCGCGCCCCCTCACCCCTGTTGCCATAGTGAGCACAGGGCGCCAATGGCAACAGAGGCGCCAGGCGCCATCACTGCCGCAGCTCGGCAGGCTCCAGCTTCTCCTCGGATCCCCGCTGCTCCTCCCCCGCCTGCACGGGCAGAGGACTCAATACTGACCCAGCGGCTCAGTATTGGCATCACCTGTATACATTGTGGGGGGTGTGACCAGCAAAATGTGCGAAACCTGCAGCAGCCAATCAGATTGCAGAGATTCCTGTAAGTAGATGAGCTGATTTCTGAGCTGCATGACAATGAATGAGGCGGGCGATGTGCATAATAATAATAATAAGTGATAACGGTGTAATGAGCCGAGCTCCCTGCGGGGGGCGCTGTGCTGTCTGACTCTTCCACTGTGCTGGCCCTTATCACAGCCGGAGCTCAGACAGTTTTGTGGCATTTCCTGGTAACACCCAAACCGGTGCGGAATCCGGAGTATTAATAGAGGGCGACAGCCGGAGGATTAACCCCTCACAGGCACGAGAGAGAGACCGCCCCCAAACCCGCACTGTGCTGCATGTATATACCGTATACCGGGAGGGATCGCTGGGCTGGTATACGGAGCACATTGTCCGTTTCAGAGCTCCTCGCTGATCTGAGAGTTCATAAATGTCTCCTGAGGGATACAAAACCCCTTTTATCTCTCCTGGACCTGATCTCGTATCTGCTCCTCATCGGCCTCATCGTGTTACATTGTATCTCTGAGTGAGAAAAAGAACAATACAAATAACAAATGTAAAGTAGCAAAACACAAATAACGAAAAGAGAAAATACGAAGAACATTAAATAATCATCAATATCATCCTCATATCACCCTCATATCACCTTCATATCACCCTCATATCACCTTCATATCACCCTCATATCACCTTCATATCACCCTCATATCACCTTCATATCACCCTCATATCACCTTCATATCACCCTCATATCACCTTCATATCACCCTCATATCACCTTCATATCACCCTCATATCACCTTCATATCACCCTCATATCACCTTCATATCACCCTCATATCACCTTCATATCACCCTCATATCACCTTCATATCACCCTCATATCACCTTCATATCACCCTCATATCACCTTCATATCACCCTCATATCACCTTCATATCACCCTCATATCACCTTCATATCACCCTCATATCACCTTCATATCACCCTCATATCACCTTCATATCACCCTCATATCACCTTCATATCACCCTCATATCACCTTCATATCACCCTCATATCACCTTCATATCACCCTCATATCACCTTCATATCACCCTCATATCATCCTCATATCACCTTCATATCACCCTCATATCACCTTCATATCACCCTCATATCACCTTCATATCACCCTCATATCACCTTCATATCACCCTCATATCACCCTCATATCATCCTCATATCACCTTCATATCACCCTCATATCACCTTCATATCACCCTCATATCACCTTCATATCACCCTCATATCACCCTCATATCATCCTCATATCACCTTCATATCACCCTCATATCACCTTCATATCACCCTCATATCACCCTCATATCACCCTCATATCACCTTCATATCACCCTCATATCACCTTCATATCACCCTCATATCACCTTCATATCACCCTCATATCACCTTCATATCACCTTCATATCACCCTCATATCACCTTCATATCACCCTCATATCACCTTCATATCACCCTCATATCACCTTCATATCACCCTCATATCATCTTCATATCACCTTCATATCACCCTCATATCACCTTCATATCACCCTCATATCACCTTCATATCACCCTCATATCACCTTCATATCACCCTCATATCACCTTTATATCACCGTCATATCATCTTCATATCACCCTCATATCACCTTGATATGACCATCATATGACACTCATATCACCTTCATATCACCCTCATATCATCCGCATATCACCTTCATATCACCCTCATATCACCTTCATATCACCCTCATATCACCTTCATATCACCCTCATATCACCTTCATATCACCCTCATATCACCCTCATATCACCCTCATATCACCCTCATATCACCTTCATATCATCTTATCAAAGCCAATACAAGGTCACTGCAAACTTCCTAAATAGATGAAAAGAAACATAATAACTTTTTATGATCATATAATACATTGAGGTCAGATTCACTCCTGAACTTTTTATGATCATATAATACATTGAGGTCAGATTCACTCCTGAGGTCAGATTCACTCCTGGGGTCAGATTCACTCCTGGGGTCAGATTCACTCCTGAGGTCAGATTCACGCGTTGTGGTGCGATTCATTCTGACACACAAGGCGACGCACCTACGCAGTGTGTGATTATGAACATATTAGGGTGGTTTGGAGCAACACACGTCAACACGCAACATAATGCGCATTACCACGCATACACCAATCATGGCGCAGGTGTACATGGGCGATATGGATGTGCAGACGGCGTGGAGGGGCGTCCAGAAGAGGGCCTGTCGTGTCCACATTCTCGGCGCTGTGTGTAATCACCATGTAGGATGTTTATGAGGACTGTCTAGACAATGGGCGGCCGGCGATAAGGCCGGTTCCTGGCGTTGGGGGGGGGGGAGGGGGACCAGGAAGGAAACGTCGGGTCCCTGTAAGTTCTGGGCACTCCAGATACTGAGCTCCGCCATTGTTAACACACATTCCTCAGACCCCCTCCACCCAGAACCATCACATCCGCAGCTCCAAAACAATCCCCCCGGCTGCGGGGTGGTGCCGGGCTAATGGTCAGCCGACCCCTGGCCGG
>NW_017309909.1:4015-5181 GCF_000935625.1 Nanorana parkeri
GTCAGAGAGTGAAGTCAGAGAGTGAAGTCAGAGAGTGAGGTCAGAGAGTGAAGTCAGAGAGTGAAGTCAGAGAGTGAAGTCAGAGAGTGAGGTCAGAGAGTGAGGTCAGAGAGTGAAGTCAGAGAGTGAAGTCATCCAGTGCAAGGATTTATCACCCGCCAGGCGATCCGAGTCCAGGGAAAGCGCCTCTGCGCACGCCTGCCACAGGCACACCATCCGATGTGTTTGCTGTTCCCTATTTCTGTTCTCTATGGGACATTACGTCCCCGGAGGCTCTATAAATAAAGACGCTGGAGGCTTCTGGGGGTACCCCAAGTGGTTTCAAAGTTCCGGGGGCTCCACAATCAACTATAGGTTTTGAAGGGCTGCAGAGATGTATTAAAGGGTAACTCTGCTTTCAGCGCTCCATAGGACAGAGAGTGACAACTTAACCTCTGACCTCTGACCATTCTCCCCCCTCCCCCACCCCGTGTTCTAGAAGCCGCCATCACGGGGGGCGCAGGACATTGTGAACATAACATTGTATACATTCAGCTTGTCTGCAGTCTGCACTGTACGTCATATAGAGAGCCCAGCTCCTGCAGACAAAGACTGAGATGAAAACGTGGAAGACGCTTACTTTAGACCCGGAAGAGTCACTAAAGAATTTCGGAGTCTTCACACAATGAATTGTCACGTCGGTGACGCCCGTCACCTGCAGATAACGGAGTACAACTTGCTTTTCACGTGATTGGAAAATTGAAATGAATATTCACGCAAGATTCACACAATTTATTACGTGAAAAGCCTCAACTCCTTTAGTGAATCAGCGTCAATGGATTCATGGCCAATGCACACGTGTAATCACTGGGGACACGGATCACAAACTGCTGGAAGACTCTGCTGACGTGTAGCCGTGCACACCCCCCTTCCACCCCCGATCCCACCTCATTGCACACAACCAACAATGGAAGGAGATGCGCGCCGATAGGGATTTGTGATCCATTCTTTGTTCTCAGTAGTGGTCTGCAGGCATCTGTCACTCTGCACTGCGTAGTGCAGACTGCAGACAGGTTGGATGTAAGCACAGCAATGCTTACACTGTCCTGCACAGAGAAGAAGGCAAAGACGTGAGGGGGGTAAACGTGGTTTGTGTTCCTTTATATATTAATATTGCTCATGGTGAT
>NW_017309909.1:5261-12075 GCF_000935625.1 Nanorana parkeri
GGAATGTCAAATGTCTCAAATCTTTTGTCTCGTTTCAGCTTCCGGCATCACTCAGAAGTTGGTGACTCGGCGGCATATCAGCAAACGGACTCCGCACACGGACACCACCCACATTTCCACCACCTCCCATGATGGAGGAGGCCACACCCTCTTATCGGTGACCAATAACACCGACACTCCCACCACGTCCGCCACCGATCCGGATTCCAGCGCGGCAGACATCAGCGCCGTGGCTGCGGGACCCTCCACTGAGGATTCTGGGAACACGACTCATCATTCTATCGGAACGACCACAACAAAGGATTCTGGGAGGACGACTCATCATTCCGCCGGAACGACCACAGCAAAGGATTCTGGGAACACAAGTCATCATTCCGCCGGAACGACCACAGCAAAGGATTCTGGGAACACAACTCATCATTCTGCCGGAACGACCACAGCAAAGGATTCTGGGAACACAAGTCATCATTCTGCCGGAACGACCACAGCAAAGGATTCTGGGAACACAAGTCATCATTCTGCCGGAACGACCACAGCAAAGGATTCTGGGAACACAACTCATCATTCCGGCGGAACAACCACAGCAAAGGATTCTGGGAACACAAGTCATCATTCTGCCGGAACGACCACAGCAAAGGATTCTGGGAACACAAGTCATCATTCTGCCGGAACGACCACAGCAAAGGATTCTGGGAACACAAGTCATCATTCTGCCGGAACGACCACAGCAGAGGATTCTGGGAACACGACACAAGGCACCGCCTCCACCACTCAGGACTCTGGAAATTCCACGGAGACTTCTGGGATCGATAAAACTGATTCTGAGCCGTCAGCCTCCGTCACCTACCCCCTGCAGACCCCCTCCTACCTGATGACTACCTACCCATCCCCCACCTCTCACCACTTCTCCGAATCTTCAGCCCCATTCACTAGTGTTCCTGTTACGGCTCCCAACACCACAATCGATGGCCGAGGGACCGAGGCTCCGCCAAGCGAATCAACTTTTGTGTCAACTCCCCCTTCCACCAACTCTTCATTGTCCACCTTCCCAGGTTCCTCGAGCGAGTCGCCATCTTCTCCTTCCGAAGTACCAGGAACGGTTCCCAATCAGTCTTCATATGATGTTTCTTCTTCATCTCCAGTTCCTTCCACATTCTCCACCTTCCCATCTGAGGCCTCACCAAATTTCACCTCCACAAAGTCTTCTGTCCCACAGACCGGCCTTCCGACCACTCCTAACCTTCTTCCAATGTCATCTTCACCTTCCGTACCACCATCCTTGCCCACAACGTCCGATGAGAACATAGCAACAAGCACCTTCTCCAGGACTTCTTCACCACCAACCAGGGCTGACCAAACCTCCGGGGCCTATAACAGTCCCACAACTGTCCTCAAAGAGTCCTCCACCACAGAGACTGACTGGAGGTTCCTTGATGGGACAACCGCTGCATTGAATGTAACGACCTGGAGACCCGTCGTGGAAACCCAAACACCAGAAACCTCTCTGGAGGACGGAGAAACTCAGAGCATTGTAACAACGACGCACGTGACCCAACCTCCCGCTCAGCCAACCCATCTGATTCCGCTGACCACTTCTAGAAATCTACCGATCCCATTGCCACGTTTTACCACGCAACAGTCCCCCCAAGGTGTTCCAGAGACTACAAGTCCAGGAGGTCCATCACTGACTACTGGTGGCCCCAGCAAGCAGGTGACCACCATCAGAACAACCAGCGCGGATATAAAGACCGTCATGCCAAAAGTGGAGACTACCATCAGTAATAAGGAGAAGAAGTTGCCCGCACGCACCACGGCACAACCCGGTGTAGTCACTGCGAAACCTTCCACCACCACGTCGACGAGTCCTCCAACTCCACGGCACCCAACACCACCCAGCCCCACCCTGCCGGCACCAGGTACGGCATCGAATGATTCTCTTTGTGTTGTACACTCAGCAGCACTTCCTGTCAGTTCATCCTCAACTCTTTTCTCATTTCCACAGTCAGTGTCTGCTCCCCGAATCCGTGTCACAATGGCGGGAGCTGCACTCAGCGAGGGGGTCACCGGAACGGCTACAAGTGTGAGTGTCCCGCGGCCTGGCAGGGGCAGCACTGTGACACAGGTACGTTCCCCGCAGGCCGCAGCCAACCGTTTATTCTTATATTTGTAGGTGACGGCAGAAAAAGGCCAAAGTGGTCTATTTTGGGGTTTTGTAGCCTTTGTGTCTCAGCGTGGATCTGTAATTGTCCCAATTATGTTCAGATTCCCGATTTATAAAACCTTCACAGAGCTGTTCAGATACATGAGGCAAATGTCCACTAGGGGGAGCCAGGGAGCATATGGAATTTCCTATGTTGCCTTGTTCTTCGGCTCCATCTAGTGGCCGTAATGAGGTGTGAACCTTAAAGTCCGATCCTCACACCTCTGGGAATGTTTTCCTGCAGACTGTCCCCCCACCTCTGCCGGAAGTCTGCTCCCAACATCAACTACTCTTTCTGTAAAATACTTTCTAAGGTCAGTTCTGATCCTTCCTCCTGCTGGTTAGAGGTCACGTCCTCCGAGTTCTTCATCTCAGCTTCATACTGAAAAATCACGCCGTCCTGAACCTTATTCATGGATTTAAAGGTGTCCATACTTTCCCTTCTTTCCCCCAGACTGTACACATGAAGCTCCTGCAGTCTCTCCTGATACGTTGTATCCCTCAAAATCTTGTGGAAAGTCTTCCCTGAGGAGTGGAGGATGGTGTAGCCACAAAGGGGGGCAACTCTATGTGAATAATTATGGGGGGGGCAACTCCATATTAATGGACATGTTTTTGGAAGGGGATGTCCAAGAAGCTCATATAGGTGTGATGGTTAGATGATGGTCAGGCGATGGTCTGGTGATGTTCAGATGATGGTCAGGTGATGTTCAGATGATGGTCAGGTGCTGGTCTAATGATGGTCAGGTGATGGTCAGATGATGGCCTGGTGATGGTCTGCTGATGGTCTGGTGATAGTCAGGGGATGGTCTGCTGATGGTCTGGTGATGGTTAGATGATGGTCTGGTGATGGTTAGATGATGGTCATGTGATGGTCAGATGATGGTCATGTGATGGTCAGATGATGGTCAGATGATGGTCATGTGATGGTCAGATGATGGTCAGGTGATGGTTAGGTGATGGTCTGGTGATGGTCAGGTGATGGTCTGGTGATAGTCATGTGATGGTCAGATGATGGTCATGTGATGGTCAGGTGATGGTCATGTGATGGTCAGATGATGGTCATGTGATGGTCAGGTGATGGTCAGATGATGGTCTGCTGATGGTCTGCTGATGGTTAGATGATGGTCTGGTGATGGTAAGGTGATGGTCAGATGATGGTCAGGTGATGGTCAGGGGTCCACCAACGTTTGTCCATATAGTGTAGTTGCCCCTGTGTCTGATCCCCGGGGTATGATATGGGTGGAGCTTCATTCTGCGTGTTGTGCGTCTGTTATTCTCATATTATCTGCATTGTAAGTGATGGCCAGATGATGGTCAGGTGATGGCCAGATGATGGTCAGGGGTCCACCAACGTTTGTCCATATAGTGTAGTTGCCCCTGTGTCTGATCCCCGGGGTATGATATGGGTGGAGCTTCATTCTGCGTGTTGTGCGTCTGTTATTCTCATATTATCTGCATTGTAATATCTCTTCTGTTCTCATCTCTCCGGTGACCAGACGTGGACGAATGTCTCTCCAGGCCGTGTCCAGCCCAGGCCACGTGTGTGAACCTGCGGGGCTCCTTCACGTGTCGCTGTCCGCTGGGGTACATGATGGAGAAAGGCGCCAGCTGTGTGCAGGGTGAGATAACGAGAGAAGTGACTTCATATGATTCCAGGTGGAGGACGGAGTCTCACTTCTCTGTGGCCACCTGAGGACTCGTTGGGTAGAAGGTTCCGGTTTGTGGTCGGCGGCTCCTCCCCCTCGCCTCAGTCTTCTCTTATTTGCCCCGACAGACCGAACCATCTTCTGAGTTGTGTTTTCTCCTTTCAGTGAGAACGTTTCTCGGCCACATTGAAATCCCGAGAAGTTTCCTGAACGGCTCCAACGGGAAATACACCAAATTGCAGCAGATCGAGGAGGAGATCGTACAGATAGTGAGTAGAGCGAGCGCAGAACGCGCAGAGAGTGCAGAGAACGCAGAGAGTGCAGAGAACGCAGAGAGTGCAGAGAACGCAAAGAACGCAGAGAGTGCAGAGAGCGCAGAGAGAGAGCACAGAGAGCGCAGAGAGTGCAGAGAGTGCAGAGAACGCAAAGAACGCAGAGAGCGCAGAGAACGCAGAGAGCGCAGAGAGCGCAGATAATGCAGAGAGTGCAGAGAGTGCAGAGAGTGCAGAGAGCGCAGAGAGCGCAGAGAGCGCAGAGAACGCAGAGAACGCAGAGAGTGCAGAGAACGCAGAGAGCGCAGAGAACGCAGAGAGCGCAGAGAGTGCAGAGAGAATCATAGTGCGCAGAGAACGCAGAGAGCGCAGAGAGTGCAGACAACGCAGAGAGCGCAGAGAACGCAGAGAGTGCAGAGAACGCAGAGAGTGCAGAAAGCGCAGAGAGTGCAGAGAGAATCATAGAGCGCAGAGAACGCAAAGAGTGCAGAGAGCGCAGAGAACGCAGAGAGCGCAGAGAGAATCATAGAGCGCAGAGAGTGCAGAGAGAATCATAGAGCGCAGAGAACGCAAAGAGTGCAGAGAGCGCAGAGAACGCAGAGAGCGCAGAGAGAATCATAGAGCGCAGAGAGTGCAGAGAGAATCATAGAGCGCAGAGAACGCAGAGAGTGCAGAGAGCGCAGAGAACGCAGAGAACGCAGAGAGCGCAGAGAACGCAGAGAGTGCAGAGAGTGCAGAGAGTGCAGAGAACGCAGAGAGTGCAGAGAACGCAGAGAGCGCAGAGAACGCAGAGACCGCAGAGAGCGCAGATAACGCAGATAACGCAGAGAGCGCAGATAACGCAGAGAGCGCAGAGAAAATCATAGAGCGCAGAGAACGCAAAGAGCGCAGAGAACGCAAAGAGTGCAGAGAGTGCATATTTGCTGCAATTAAAGATACATTTCATGATTTGTTAATGATCACATGACTGCATTGAGTTTCCTCTTTAATAGAATGTCGCCCCCAAACCCGATCCATGTAGAGGGGCGTTCATGTCAAGTTCCGACTTACTCATTATGGGTCCTCCAGGTGTCTAAGGTGTCCTTAGTGGGGCCCTTCGGGTATTCATGGTGTTAGGATTCCCCTTTATCTGACCTTCCCGCATGTTTACATACTGGCAGTGCTCAGGCAGAGTTGCATGCAGAGAACGCAAAGAACGCAGAGAGTGCAGAGAGCGCAGAGAGAGAGCACAGAGAGCGCAGAGAGTGCAGAGAGTGCAGAGAACGCAAAGAACGCAGAGAGCGCAGAGAACGCAGAGAGCGCAGAGAGCGCAGATAATGCAGAGAGTGCAGAGAGTGCAGAGAGTGCAGAGAGCGCAGAGAGCGCAGAGAGCGCAGAGAACGCAGAGAACGCAGAGAGTGCAGAGAACGCAGAGAGCGCAGAGAACGCAGAGAGCGCAGAGAGTGCAGAGAGAATCATAGTGCGCAGAGAACGCAGAGAGCGCAGAGAGTGCAGACAACGCAGAGAGCGCAGAGAACGCAGAGAGTGCAGAGAACGCAGAGAGTGCAGAAAGCGCAGAGAGTGCAGAGAGAATCATAGAGCGCAGAGAACGCAAAGAGTGCAGAGAGCGCAGAGAACGCAGAGAGCGCAGAGAGAATCATAGAGCGCAGAGAGTGCAGAGAGAATCATAGAGCGCAGAGAACGCAGAGAGTGCAGAGAACGCAGAGAGCGCAGAGAACGCAGAGACCGCAGAGAGCGCAGATAACGCAGATAACGCAGAGAGCGCAGATAACGCAGAGAGCGCAGAGAAAATCATAGAGCGCAGAGAACGCAAAGAGCGCAGAGAACGCAAAGAGTGCAGAGAGTGCATATTTGCTGCAATTAAAGATACATTTCATGATTTGTTAATGATCACATGACTGCATTGAGTTTCCTCTTTAAATCGCAGAGAGCGCAGAGTGAATCAGAGAGCGCAGAGAGAATCATAGAGCGCAGAGAACGCAGAGAGTGCAGAGAGCGCAGAGAACGCAGAGAACGCCGAGAGCGCAGAGAACGCAGAGTGTGCAGAGAGTGCAGAGAGTGCAGAGAACGCAGAGAGTGCAGAGAACGCAGAGAGCGCAGAGAACGCAGAGACCGCAGAGAGCGCAGATAACGCAGATAACGCAGAGAGCGCAGATAACGCAGAGAGCGCAGAGAAAATCATAGAGCGCAGAGAACGCAAAGAGCGCAGAGAACGCAAAGAGTGCAGAGAGTGCATATTTGCTGCAATTAAAGATACATTTCATGATTTGTTAATGATCACATGACTGCATTGAGTTTCCTCTTTAATAGAATGTCGCCCCCAAACCCGATCCATGTAGAGGGGCGTTCATGTCAAGTTCCGACTTACTCATTATGGGTCCTCCAGGTGTCTAAGGTGTCCTTAGTGGGGCCCTTCGGGTATTCATGGTGTTAGGATTCCCCTTTATCTGACCTTCCCGCATGTTTACATACTGGCAGTGCTCAGGCAGAGTTGCGGCAGAGTTCAGGCAGAGTTGCAGCAGAGGTTGAGGTTGGTCTCATCGCTCTCTTCTTCTCCCTGTAGCTGAATTCCTCCTTCTCTGTGATTGGTGGATATTATCAGTCATCGGTCACTAACAGCAGGTGAGATCCTCAGTCTGTGATCTGGGGTGCGGCAGGGGTGTATGTTTAGGGGGGGGGGTGGCGGGGGGCAC
>NW_017309909.1:12473-14281 GCF_000935625.1 Nanorana parkeri
TCCTCCTTCAGTTTCAGTAATCGCATCGAGCTGTCCGTCCGGAATATCTTCCTCCTCTCATCCAACGTCACCCTGCACGAGCTGAGACACAACCTCCAGCGCTACAAGAAGGAGTGTCAGACCTCCACGGAGCGCTCCGCCTCCTGCCGCCTCATACTCCACCCCCAACTCTATTATATAGGTAACACTATTCCTATTATATCGCTGACATATACCGCAGCGCTGTACAGAGGAGATGACACTCTAATGTCCCCTCCCCCCACAGTCACATCAGTCTCTGTACAGAGGAGCTTACACTCTAATGTCCCCTCCCCCCACAGTCACATCAGTCTCTGTACAGAGGAGCTTACACTCTAATGTCCCCTCCCCCCCCAGTCACATCAGTCTCTGTACAGAGGAGCTTACACTCTAATGTCCCCTCTGTCTGTCCTCAGCCGTCAGTCTGTGTAACATGAAGGATCCGGGGTGTGACAACGAGACGGCGGAGTGCGCGGATCCGTCCGGCGTTGCCCGGTGTCAGTGTAAAGCCGGATACTTCAAATACAGCACAACGGACCGCTCCTGCCGAGGTGAGACCCCGCCCTCCCACAGATGGGAGGGGCAAATATGCAAATTAGATAATATCCTATGCCAGGGGCCCAGGATAATTTGGCGTCTGACTATTGGCAGACAGTGGTAGGCGCGCCCTGTCTGTGCCCCGCCCAACATGACATCATCATGGCTGATACAAGAAGGGGGCGGGGCCACACAAAGCTCCTGATTTTGACAATTCTTTCACATGTACCTACTGGCGGAGCCGGAAACTCAGGGGGTGAGATCTGTATTCTGGAGTTCCTGGCTCCGCCCTTTCCCCCCCCAGTCTGTGCATGGAGGTCCCGCCCCCGCCGAACTTCCCATTCCCTCCTTGGGGGAGGAGACCTCTTATCCTATCAGCAGCTGATTAACGCCTCCGCTGTCATTTCCTCCACAGCTTGTGACGACGGCTACAAACTTCAGGATGGAGCCTGTGTGAGGTGAGGGGGCGGAGCTTTATATTTGGGGTGGGTTCGATGTTCGGATCACGGAGGGGGGGGCGTATTTTGATTATCGCGTTTCATGTGCCGTTGTCTCCGCGCTCCCTCTGGTGGTGTGATGGGGAATTGCTGAGATAAGCCCAGTTAGCCTTGTGGTCGGGTCAGACCCATAGACTGTGACTGGCAGAGGAGCGGTAAAGCCCAATCACCGTGCAGCAGGACGCAGAGCCCCTGCGTGTAATGAACATGTATGGCGGGCCGGCACATATCACATGTAGGATCGCACGCGGTACATAGACATGAACGGACTCAATGAGAGGATTTGTATCGCCGGAAATACATCATTATATCAAAATGTAACTTTCCCTTTAAATCAAAACCTGGGGACAGGAAAGTGGGAGGAGCCACTGCCTACTCGGCATTAAAGTCATCCCGCATTGGCTGCTATCCTCATCCTGAGGTCTCTGACCTGGAACAAGTGTGCGGCCAGCAAAGTCTGAGCAGCTCCAAGCTGTTGTCCTGCGTGTCCCAGGAAGGACGGCGATGGCGGATCCCCTATGTCTGTCCCCGTGCTTCATGCAGATAGACGAGTCAGCGCTGCATAGAGTCATGTGACCCAGAGCAGCCAATCAGAAATCATTCTTCAAATATCACTGCAGCCCAAAACCTGATAGATTGGGGAAGGGGTGGAGCCTCTGTTGGTGACCCCTGGGGGTGAAATTCACCTCACTTCCTGTCCCAGGGACGCCAGTCACAGAAGGACCTGTCAGCTCTTCTTCTCTGACAGAATGCCCC
>NW_017309909.1:14312-15087 GCF_000935625.1 Nanorana parkeri
GCCCCCTTCCCCCCCCCCCCTCACCATTCACAACAAGCAAACTTTCATTGCTCCGATGATGGCGGAGGGTGAAATCTGATTGGTTCCTCACAGGAATTCATTGTGTGTAAAGTGTCTCCACTTCTGATGACGATTCTTCTGATTTTCTAGATGTCCCTTCGGACTCGGAGGATTCAACTGCTCCAATCGTAAGTCTCCGCCCACTATTATTTTTTTTACCCCTCCCCCCCATTAGACCTGAGCCCCCCATTACCTTCACGTATAAAGCTGTATACATTGTATTTATTTCCGGCATTCATAGAGCAGGGTCAGAGTTCAAATCATAGGTGGGGTCAGAGTTCGTGTCATAGGCAGGGGTCAGAGTTCGTGTCATAGGCAGGGGTCAGAGTTCATGTCATAGGCGGGGTCAGAGTTCATGTCATAGGCGGCATCAGAATTCATGTCATAGGCGGGGTCAGAGTTCATATCATAGGCGGGGTCAGAGTTCATATCATAGGCGGGGTCAGAGTTTGTGTCATAGGCAGGGGTCAGAGTTCATATAGGCGGGGTCAGAGTTCATATCATAGGCGGGGTCAGAGTTCATATTGTAGGAGGGGTCAGAGTTCATGTTGTAGGCGGGGTCAGAGTTCATATCATAGGCGGGGTCAGAGTTTGTGTCATAGGCAGGGGTCAGAGTTCATATAGGCGGGGTCAGAGTTCATATCATAGGCGGGGTCAGAGTTCATATTGTAGGAGGGGTCAGAGTTCATGTTGTAGGCGGGGTCAGAGTTCATAT
>NW_017309909.1:15843-16974 GCF_000935625.1 Nanorana parkeri
GGTGGCGGATCCTCACCGACATGCTGACATCAGGGATGATCCCGGTTGCAGGAAGAAGAAACACGACATGAGTAAGCTGATCTTCCGGAGCGGTGACCTCCAGATGTCTCCGTACGCCGAGTACCCGAAGTCTCAGCGCTCCGCCGAATGGGGCCGCGAGACCATCGAGATGCAGGAGAACGGGAGCACCAAGAACCTCCTCCAGATGACCGACGTCTATTACCCGGTGAGTGTCGGGGGGCCATTCATCCCACTTCCTGTACCCCGAATCTCATCACAGCCGCCGCCATGTTTTACCGTTTCTGGCGGTGTCAGTCAGTGGCGGTGTCAGTCAGTGGTGGTGTGTGTGGTAGTGGCAGTGACAGTGTCTGTCAGTCAGTGGCAGTATCAGTGGTGGTATCAGTGGTGGTATCAGTGGTGGTATCAGTCAGTGGCAGTGTCAGTGACAGTCAGTGGCGGTGTCTGTGTCAGTCAGTGGCGGTGTCAGTCAGTTGGGTCCGTGGCGGTGTCAGTCAGAGTCAGTCAGTGGCGGTATCTGTGTCAGTCCGTGTCTGTGTCAGTCAGTGGCGGTGTCAGTCAGTGGGAGTGTCAGTCAGTGTCAGTGTTGGTGTCAGTGTCAGTCAGTGGCGGTGACAGTCAGTGGTGGTCTCAGTCAGTGGTGGTGTCAGTGGCGGTATCAGTATCAGTGGCGGTATCAGTGGCGGTGTCAGTCAGTGGCAGTCAGTATCAGCGGCGGTGTCAGTCAGTGGCAGTCAGTATCAGCGGCGGTGTCAGTCAGTGGGAGTGTCAGTCAGTGGCGGTATCAGTGTCAGTCATTGTCGGTGATGTCATGCGTATGTTGGCTCCTCCTCCCTGACGGGGATTCCCCGGCACTGTTTGTGTATTTGTAGCCCGGATTGCGGAGCGCGGAGTTGGAGCGGAATGGACTTTACCCGTTCTCAGGTCTCCCCGGGTCCCGGCACTCGTGTATCTACCCCGGACAGTACAACCCGACCTTCATCAACGAGGAGAACCGGAGGCGGGACTACTTCTAGACCTGGACCTGGAATGCCACTGTAGAGAGAGAATGGAGGAACTCCGACCCCCCAGGGGGTGAGTGTGGCCCCGGAGCCCCCGGGGAGGACAGCTGGG
>NW_017309909.1:19667-20109 GCF_000935625.1 Nanorana parkeri
GGCGGTGTCAGTCAGTGGCAGTCAGTATCAGCGGCGGTGTCAGTCAGTGGGAGTGTCAGTCAGTGGCGGTATCAGTGTCAGTCATTGTCGGTGATGTCATGCGTATGTTGGCTCCTCCTCCCTGACGGGGATTCCCCGGCACTGTTTGTGTATTTGTAGCCCGGATTGCGGAGCGCGGAGTTGGAGCGGAATGGACTTTACCCGTTCTCAGGTCTCCCCGGGTCCCGGCACTCGTGTATCTACCCCGGACAGTACAACCCGACCTTCATCAACGAGGAGAACCGGAGGCGGGACTACTTCTAGACCTGGACCTGGAATGCCACTGTAGAGAGAGAATGGAGGAACTCCGACCCCCCAGGGGGTGAGTGTGGCCCCGGAGCCCCCGGGGAGGACGGCTGGAAGCTGGACGGATTCCGCAGCGTTCACGAGTCCGCCACAGACC
>NW_017309909.1:20157-21369 GCF_000935625.1 Nanorana parkeri
ATCAAAGTGGGGGGGTGGGGGGGTGCAGTTTATATACTGGGGGGGTATATATTGGGGGGGCTTCCATCCATCCAACAAGTTGTCTCTGTAACAGGGTACAAGTCCTCCCTTACCACTTCTGTGCTTCATCCGTCAGAGCTCCTCCCCTCTGTCTCCTGATAGGCTGTCGCTGTTTACAGACAGCCAATAGCAGCGCAGGAAGGAGGGGGGGAGGAGATTTTGCGTCATTAACATGGCCTGTAGGGAGAGACTGCGGCAGTTTCCAGAGGCGACACCTCGCAGCTGTCGGGTCGGGACGTCTCGGACGATTATTTATATGATATTTGATAGAAATGGAGTTTCCTGTTTTCGGGACTTTTCGGCGCCGAGGACGGACGCCTCCTTTAAATCACGAATAAGTGGAGCGCTGCTGGCGTTACGTCCCGGCGCAGCGAAGGGTTAAATCCCTCTTCCTCCCGTGTGGTCGACGTGAATGTACTAAAGCTCCGCGTCAGCCGAGCGCGAGATACGACAGGTCCACTTGGGGTCTGTCCATTTTATGCGGTGACACCAGCTGTAGACGCACCGCGGCGGCGGCGGCGTGTATTTATCGCCACCGGCCGCCATCTTGTATGTCTGCTCCTCACTCCTTGCTCTCAGCTTCCATTCCTCACCATATGCAATAGGTTCAAACAGGCGGTGTGATGTCACCGGGACCACGCCCCCTTTAACGGACTGGTCATGTGACCTCCGTATTTATACGGCGTTTTGCGGGATGAATTCTGGCGTTCTAGTCAGCGTCATAATGATTATTATTAATAAATACGGAATTGATTATTTCTCCGAGTCCTTGTGATTTATTTCTGGCAATAGAACAATCTAGAAACATTATTCTTCTAGAGATCTCCCGCCGGCCAATCACAGAGCTCGCATCCTCCTCCGGGGACTCTGCACACAGGACGTGGGATGCTGTGTATATATTATTCTTCTCCCGCCGGCCAATCACGGGGCTCGTATCCTCCTCCGGGGACTCTGCCTATAATATTCCCACCCCGGTGATACAAATGTTGGTTGTTACATTGTATCTCTATGACTTCCATTGCAGGAGACTCCAGACTCTGCTCCCCCGATCCATTCACATCAGGTGACCCCCGATCCATTCACATCACGTGACCCCCGATCCATTCACATCACGTGACCCCCGATCCATTCACATTAGGTGACCCCCGATCC
>NW_017309909.1:21622-22564 GCF_000935625.1 Nanorana parkeri
ACATCAGGTGACCTCTGATCCATTCACATCAGGTGACCCCCGATCCATTCACATCAGGTGACCTCTGATCCATTCACATCAGGTGACCCCCGATCCATTCACATCAGGTGACCTCTGATCCATTCACATCAGGTGACCCCCGATCCATTCACATCAGGTGACCTCTGATCCATTCACATCAGGTGACCCCCGATCCATTCACATCAGGTGACCTCTGATCCATTCACATCAGGTGACCCCCGATCCATTCACATCAGGTGACCTCTGATCCATTCACATCAGGTGACCCCCGATCCATTCACATCAGGTGACCTCTGATCCATTCACATCAGGTGACCCCCGATCCATTCACATCAGGTGACCTCTGATCCATTCACATCAGGTGACCCCCGATCCATTCACATCAGGTGACCTCTGATCCATTCACATCAGGTGACCCCCGATCCATTCACATCAGGTGACCTCTGATCCATTCACATCAGGTGACCCCCGATCCATTCACATCAGGTGACCTCTGATCCATTCACATCAGGTGACCCCCGATCCATTCACATCAGGTGACCTCTGATCCATTCACATCAGGTGACCCCCGATCCATTCACATCAGGTGACCTCTGATCCATTCACATCAGGTGACCCCCGATCCATTCACATCAGGTGACCTCTGATCCATTCACATCAGGTGACCCCCGATCCATTCACATCAGGTGACCTCTGATCCATTCACATCAGGTGACCCCCGATCCATTCACATCAGGTGACCTCTGATCCATTCACATCAGGTGACCCCCGATCCATTCACATCAGGTGACCCCCGATCCATTCACATCAGGTGACCCCCCGATCCATTCACATCAGGTGACTTCCAATCCATTCACATCAGGTGACCCCCGATCCATTCACATCAGGTGACCCCCGATCCATTTACATCAGGTGACCCCC
>NW_017309909.1:22614-25088 GCF_000935625.1 Nanorana parkeri
TTCACATCAGGGGCCCCCCGATCCATTCACACCAGGTGACCCCCGATCCATTTACATCAGGTGACCCCCGATCCATTCACATCAGGCGACCCCCCCGATCCGTTGCTGTGCTGATTGGTCGCCGGGCACAGCTGCTCCGGATTTGATAGACCCCGCCCCCCCATGTCTTCACCGCCTCGGGAGCAGAACTCGGTCACACTTCTCTTCTGCGACACGTCAATTCTATTTTTCCTACAAGGAAACGCGTTTCGTGGCGGATGTCGTGCGGGTGAAAATATTCCTTATCAGCCGACAATTGTGACATTTTGATTATATCTGATAATTTTCCCCGCGGTGATGTTATCACATATACAGAACGCGGTGAACGCGTCTCCGATGAACGCAGGAGGAAGTAGCGCCTCTGGCTGGGTGTGAGCGGCCCCCATAAAGTTGATTATCGGCTTCTGATGCAAAACAAAGGACAAAGTTCGCTCTTATCTCTCCTCCATCTTCTTATTATGATCCGCCGCGGTCACCTCTCCCGCCTGACGCACATTAACCCTTCCCGTGACTGCTGAACGCCTATAGCCAAGACTCCCAGTACATGTGCCCCGGCGGGGGAGGGGGGCCCCGGGTTCAGCGGGTGCTTCTTCCGGACAGACATAAAGTCCCTGTGGCTCTGAGCTCATTATTCTTCTCAATACAAACCTTAGGGTTAGGGTTAGGGTCTGCTGCTTCTCCTTTCACTGCCCAATCACAGGCTGGGGGAGGGACGAGACCTGTAAGTGTAAATCTGGTCTCCTGCCCTGCCAGACAGGTCTGTGCTGTGCTGGCAGAGCTGTGTAAATCTCAGGGCTGGATGGGCAGAACCATTTGGCCCCCTTCTATGTATGTTTGTCCGGAGTTCAGCTTTAATCTCTGTGTTTTGGACGGAGAGGGGGATGGTTGGACCCCCCTGGCGGGTTTTTATTGCTGTCTGCGTCCCTATGAATCAGGTTTTTCCTCTCTTCCTGTCGCACGGTGTCACAGGGACAGGATGTGACTGGAATTCTCCTCATCGGGGACACAGACATTATATATTTTTTAGCAGAGGGGGAGGGGGTAACTATTGCTGTTGATGCTCCCTGTCCTGGTGACACCCCTTTGTCTGATTTCTTGTCCGGGTGTCACGGTGACAGGAAGTGAGGGTGGGTTAGAGAAAGCCACAAACCCCCGACAGAGGTTGTAACTCCGTCCGGCCTGGCGTCTCCCATCCCCCGTGCTTTGCATGTCTTTTGTTGGGACGGTTTCCGCTTTGCATGTTGCTTTTCTTCTGCTTTGCATGTTGACGTTTTCCGTGCCGGACCCCGAGAACGCAATGGCGCGTCTTCCCAAGACCTGGGCCCTCCGTGGAAAGGCCCCCGACGGAAGCTGCTCCTTTTTAATTCTATGCCGGGGAATTTCCCGGGAGGGGGGGGGGGATGGTGAGTACTGATTGGTTCATAGAGGCCACATTCAGACCTAAAAAAAAAGGGGGGGGTGTTCCATAGTTATCCCCCCCCCCCCCTCCCTGATCAGACCTGAGGTCACATGATCCACCATAGCGAAGTCTTCCAGCACCAACTTCCTTTGCGGTTCCGAGATGTCATGTGACCCGATGCCGAGCGCTGCAAAGAAAGCCGGAGATGAGTCTCAATAGGCCGCCGTGTCCTTCAGGAACGCCCACCTATCACCATGGCGGCCAATCACTGCGGCACGGGGGGGGAGGTGGGGGCGCACTGCGCGTGGTATAATCGGACGATAGGGTCAAGGTCCTGTGAGAATCAATAATAATATCCACAGCCTTGTAGCTGTCTCCAGACCTGGAACAGAAGATAGAACGTGCAGCCGCATCATGTGACGTCTTCAATAAAACTTTATGTGCTTATAACGTAACAAGCAGCCAGGTACGGACCCGCTCCACCCAAAAGTGCGGACCCGCTCCACCCAAAAGTACGGACCCGCTCCACCCAAAAGTGCGGATCCGCTCCACCCAAAAGTGCGGATCCGCTCCACCCAAAAGTACGGACCCGCTCCACCCAAAAGTGCGGACCCGCTCCGCCCAAAAGGGTCCATCTGTGGCATCCGTTCAGCAACACACAGTCACCGCCAATCCTGGCTTACGCATTTCGAGGACGAACCCTCTTCATCAGGGCTGCCCGACCTGCACACACATCGCCTTTAAATGGCCTCCCTAGGCTCCTCCCCCTCTAATAAGATGCAGATATACAATGTAGAAACAATAATCACCGGAAACCCGTCAGATACAATTCTAATAGTGACATGTTACCCCTCCTGGTGAGACACAAGATACCTCCCCCGGAATCTGCCCCCTCCATGGAATCTGCCCCAACATGGAATCTGCCGCCATCATGGAATCTGCCCCCTCCATGGAATCTGTCCCCTCCATGGAATCTGCCCCCTCCATGGAATCTGTCCCCTCCATGGAATCTGCCGCCAACATGGAATCTGTCCCC
>NW_017309909.1:25254-26521 GCF_000935625.1 Nanorana parkeri
CACCCAAAAAGTGCGCACCCGCGCCACCCAAAAGTGCGGATCCGCTCCACCCAAAAGTGCGGATCCGCTCCACCCAAAAGTGCGGACCCGCTCCGCCCAAAAGGGTCCATCTGTGGCATCCGTTCAGCAACACACAGTCACCGCCAATCCTGGCTTACGCATTTCGAGGACGAACCCTCTTCATCAGGGCTGCCCGACCTGCACACACATCGCCTTTAAATGGCCTCCCTAGGCTCCTCCCCCTCTAATAAGATGCAGATATACAATGTAGAAACAATAATCACCGGAAACCCGTCAGATACAATTCTAATAGTGACATGTTACCCCTCCTGGTGAGACACAAGATACCTCCCCCGGAATCTGCCCCCTCCATGGAATCTGCCCCAACATGGAATCTGCCGCCATCATGGAATCTGCCCCCTCCATGGAATCTGTCCCCTCCATGGAATCTGCCCCCTCCATGGAATCTGTCCCCTCCATGGAATCTGCCGCCAACATGGAATCTGTCCCCAACATGGAATCTGCCCCTCCATGGAATCTGCCCCTCCATGGAATCTGCCCCTCCATGGAATCTGCCCCCAACATGGAATCTGCCCCCTCCATGGAAAAAATACATAAATAAAAAAAGACGCACGCCGACCCGACCACATTTGACGAACTCCCGCCGCATAATGTCAAATCTGACAGATGCCGGCAAAATATAAACAATTGGCCGCCGCTAGTGGTGACGTCACGGCTAGCTCCGCCCAGCTGTCATTTGCGTGGCGATCGGTCGGCTTTGGCCAACCTTTCCCCACACTACGGTTCAGCAGAGATGAAGCAAATGCCTTCGGCTCGGCTGTGAATGCGCCTGCTGTACGGGCGATTGTGAATATACCGTAGTGAATTGCCCGCACAGCAGCTCTACGGTGAACCGAAAGGGCTCCAGCGGCTAAAGCGAGCCGAAGGATCAGCCGAAGCTCCAGCCGCATCCTTCGGCTCTGTGGCGAATAACCCCCTAAGATTACATTGTAGCGCCTTCTGTGAGGTGACTACTGTGCATTTGGTGATAGCCGGGGCTGTAGTCGGCCTGGCTGGATGTGGCAAGTACATGGTTAATTCCAGGTGTCTAACCTTGCCTGTACCCCCCCGGGTGGAGTGTGACTCTGTCATAATGAGGGACAGCCAATGGTGGATCCTGTAATGTTTGTGCTGTACAGCAGCCAATCACTGGGCTTCTTTCAGCCAGTGGTGCATGCTGGGACAGGCTACATATATTAGTGGGAGC
>NW_017309909.1:26556-27791 GCF_000935625.1 Nanorana parkeri
CCCCCCCCCCCCCCCCCC
Organism: Nanorana parkeri; assembly: GCF_000935625.1. Taxonomy (NCBI): domain Eukaryota; kingdom Metazoa; phylum Chordata; class Amphibia; order Anura; family Dicroglossidae; genus Nanorana; species Nanorana parkeri. The sequence continues at coordinate 26,575 of NW_017309909.1, forward strand.
AGGCCTCGGCCTAGCCTGGAAAGAGGGAAGATGTTTCCCTGAGGCCTCCAACATGGAGGAGGCATGAGAGATAGAGAGAGGAAAAAGAACCAGGACCAGTGCAGGCTCTTGAGGTGCCCTGGATCTATGTGGACTTCAGAGCATGGGCGGTGTTTCTTTCTTGGATTGTGGATCTGCATGGCTACTGTTACAAGATCCGGTGAGTCTGGAGCGGATGATGGTTACCCCCTAGACACCTAGAACCCCTCCCCCCTCTCTCCCTAAGAAGATGTTCAATAAACTGTTCAATTAGCATCATACCACTGAAGTGGACATCAATTTATGGGCGGTTAGTACTAATGGGGCTCAGCTGGAAATCAACCCCCTAGAACGACTAGATGTGGATTGGGCAATCAGCGGCTCCCTGCGGGGTCGTGAAATGGAACGCACACAATTCGGGTGCACACTCCAAAAAATATTTTAGATTCCCCCCCAGTGTCCCTTACTTACGAGAACCGGAGCGGATCCTCAGCCTGGGATCCAGTGCTGGGCTGCTGTGCTGTGACGGAACTCCATCCATGTGTGCAATGCTGGCACAGCTCCCTTGCCTGCCCTGTAGAGGTGCCGGGAGCCATAATGTGACGTCACCCCGATCCAGGCACCTCTATAGGACACGCGAGGGACCTGAAAAGCAATGCAGGTATGGATGGAGCTCCGTCACAGCACAGCAGCCCCCTCCCGGCCATAGCTACCATCTCAGCCCACCTCAAGCTGTCACTCGGCGCCGGGGCAGCATATTATGAATGGCTGCTCGGCGTGAGAACTGACAGCGCTGCGCTACGGGGAGGCAGAGGAGCCCCGGAAAAGTGGAAGGCATGCGGCGACCCACCGAACACGGGGTCACCCCCCTACCAGCTGAGCGCAGAGTCTCTAGAGCAGTGCTTCTTAAAGTGTGGGTCGCGACCCCATATGGGGTCCCGCAAGTGAACAGGGGGTCCCCGGCCAAGACCGCCATCAGGGGGGTATGGCCGTTACTTGTGTGAGGGGCCCAGGCGGCCGAGGAGGTCTGGGCTCCAAGCTAGATTGTTTTATTTCAGTTTAATGTATCATTTGCAGTGTAGTGTAGTTTTTAAGTTCATGGGCCCCCCCCTGTGCACTTGGTACCTTCCTGAGAAGAGGAGAGAGACACTGACTGGTGCTGGGAGGGGAGGGAAGAGGAGGAGAGAGACACTGACCAT
>NW_017309909.1:28129-30087 GCF_000935625.1 Nanorana parkeri
CCCCCCAGCATCGGTCAGTGTCTCTCTCCTCTTCTCATCCCTCCCCCCAGCATCGGTCAGTGTCTCTCTCCTCTTCTCCCCCCCCCAGCGGTGATGGCGGTCCTGGCCGGGGACTCAGATCGCAACCCCCCCTGTTCACTTGCGGGACCCCATATGGGGTCGCGACCCACACTTTAAGAAGCACTGCTCTAGAGGACACTCATAATGGGGAAGTGTACTTGCGCAGTCGTTGTCCAGGATCGGGGTTGGGGGTAAACACGAGGGGGCGGGGCTACCTTACAGGGTGGCAGCGGGTCTAATTTGAAGATATTGAAAAACATTTTTATTAGATAAATGGAGTTCGGATTGCATCTGTTGGAAAGAGCAAAACACGTTAAAGGGAATTTATCAAAACTGGAGCAGCTGTGCCTGGCGACCAATCAGCTTCTCTCTTCAGCTTGTTCAGTTAAGATTGAAAAATGAGAGAGAGAAGCTGAATGGTTGCCATGCACAGCTGCTGCAATTTTGATAAATTCCCCCCCCCCCACACATTGTCTGCATGTCATTGGGCACCGGTATGTATTCCCAGCTGGTGCCAGTTATTAAAGCCTCTCAGTTTAGAATGTTCTACAAAGTTTCCATTGTCCCTATAACGGTGAATAGTCGGTGTATCCCGATATATCTCCAGGATTCGCTTACTTGTCTCCCAAATCTTCCCCATCACTCTGCCTGTGGGTGGGAGAAACGCTGAATGTATCTGGTGGTTTCTAGGAGAATATTGGATCCGGACCTTGTGTGTATAACCCGCCATGTAACCGCCCAGGAAGATTGTGTGTATAACCCGCCATGTAACCGCCCAGGAAGATTGTGTGTATAACCCGCCATGTAACCGCCCAGGAAGATTGTGTGTATAACCCGCCATGTAACCGCCCAGGAAGATTGTGTGTATAACCCGCCATGTAACCGCCCAGGAAGATTGTGTGTATAACCCGCCATGTAACCGCCCAGGAAGATTGTGTGTATAACCCGCCATGTAACCGCCCAGGAAGATTGTGTGTATAACCCGCCATGTAACCGCCCAGGAAGATTGTGTGTATAACCCGCCATGTAACCGCCCAGGAAGATTGTGTGTATAACCCGCCATGTAACCGCCCAGGAAGATTGTGTGTATAACCCGCCATGTAACCGCCCAGGAAGATTGTGTGTATAACCCGCCATGTAACCGCCCAGGAAGATTGTGTGTATAACCCGCCATGTAACCGCCCAGGAAGATTGTGTGTATAACCCGCCATGTAACCGCCCAGGAAGATTGTGTGTATAACCCGCCATGTAACCGCCCAGGAAGATTGTGTGTATAACCCGCCTGTGTAACCGCCCAGGAAGATTGTGTGTATAACCCGCCTGTGTAACCGCCCAGGAGCTGGGAAGGGCCACCTGATCCTGTGGCCTCTGTGAGGTTTCCGGCCGTAGTTCTGCTTGTTTCCCTTTCCATATTAATTCCCCAATAATTCTATGTATCATTGTCAAAGTTTTTCCCCAGAATCCATTCCGGGGACTGATGAAGGATGTAAAGTCATTGAGGCGGCCATACCATTTGTATCAGGCAGGGCTGGATTCCCGGCCTCGGGGCGGCAGGGAGCAGAGGGGCGGCACAGGTTTGAATTCTCCCGGCGCCCGAAACATGGAGTGCCGGGCGGTAATTTGTTTTCTACATTTAGCTTTGCATCAAGCCGGGATAAATGTAGGACGGGGAAACCGCTTGTTTCTTTACAAGTGATTTTGGCGATGTCGCCGAGATCACTTGTAATTAGACTGCAGCCGGTCCGTCCCCCCCCGCACCTCTGCATGCTGGCTCCGTCTCCGTCCTCTCCTCGCTGGCTGTTGCCGTGTTCAGGATGGAGAGCGGTGAGCAGAGCGGCAGGGTTACAACCCACCCTGCCACTCCGTGTAAACAGTGAGAGGGGAGAGCAGTCTTCCCC
>NW_017309909.1:30215-30741 GCF_000935625.1 Nanorana parkeri
AGAGTAAATCCGGTCCTGGTATCAGGGCAGTTCTGCCGGCCAGGGAAAGGGGCAGTTTGATCCGGTGCCTCTTCTTTGTTTCTGAATGTTTGTAATAAAGGAAGATTAGAATCAAAGTATGAATCCAGCTGGGCGGAGTTGGATTCCTAAATAAGTAAATGAGGACACTAGTATCAACGGTATCAACAGTTTTGTTGAATGGAGCCGGGTTTAATGTGTGGCATGCTGCAGTTTTTGTAGACACCCCGCAGGGCACATGCTGCAGTTTTTGTAGACACCCCGCAGGGCACATGCTGCAGTTTTTGTAGACACCCCGCAGGGCACATGCTGCAGTTTTTGTAGACACCCCGCAGGGCACATGCTGCCGTTTTTGTAGACACCCCGCAGGGCACATGCTGCCGTTTTTGTAGACACCCCGCAGGGCACATGCTGCCGTTTTTGTAGACACCCCGCAGGGCACATGCTGCCGTTTTTGTAGACACCCCGCAGGGCACATGCTGCCGTTTTTGTAGACACCCCGCAGGGC
>NW_017309909.1:31494-32810 GCF_000935625.1 Nanorana parkeri
CATGCTGCAGTTTTTGTAGACACCCCGCAGGGCACATGCTGCAGTTTTTGTAGACACCCCGCAGGGCACATGCTGCAGTTTTTGTAGACACCCCGCAGGGCACATGCTGCAGTTTTTGTAGACACCCCGCAGGGCACATGCTGCCGTTTTTGTAGACACCCCGCAGGGCACATGCTGCCGTTTTTGTAGACACCCCGCAGGGCACATGCTGCCGTTTTTGTAGACACCCCGCAGGGCACATGCTGCCGTTTTTGTAGACACCCCGCAGGGCACATGCTGCCGTTTTTGTAGACACCCCGCAGGGCACATGCTGCCGTTTTTGTAGACACCCCGCAGGGCGCGGCATGGTATATTGTGAACTCATTTACCGACGTTCCTTATAACGGAATTAAAGCAGCAAAATGTAAAACCCGATCAGTTCGGCGACGGCTCATCTGATTGGTTGCCATGGGATATTACCCTGACCGATGCACAGCCACTGATATACTACCAAATATCAAACACCCGACAAGCCAATGGGCCTCAGCGTCTGCCACACCTGTACGAGGAGGACCAATCTCTCATTCCTCCCGCAATACACAGACATTAATTATCAACCGGAGTCTAATTAGCATCTGACGTCAATGAGCGCGCGGACTCTGGACCCGGGAAGAGCTTAAAGACGAAGAGTCCAGGAAGTTGGATCATTTCCCAGAGAAGAGTCACAGAGGAGCCATGAGGGGAGTTCTGTCCATCTGGGTGACCTGCGTCCTTGTACTGGCTTCTGCCCCGAAAGAAGGAGGTAAGACGGGTCCTCCAGACACGGGGGAGCCCCTCTACTCCCTGCTGCCCCTCCACTCCCTGGTGCCCCTCTACTCCCTGCTGCCCCGAGGCCGGGCCTTGGTTGGCCATGTGGGAAATCCGGCCCTGCCCGGAGCTCATCTAGAGTCGCGACCTGATCCTCGGGAAATATAAGGTTTTCCTGGAAACATGCGGAACGTCTGATTAGAGTAGAGTTCTCTCATCTGTGGGGAGGAAGATGCGTTATTCGGCATTGAATAACTGGGTTGCTGGGATGCGTAGTGTGACGGATCACCTGGTACCACAACTGGGTACCTCTGTCAGAAATCAGCTTCCTCTCCGCTGGAACCCGAATTCCAGTGTCCTCAGCCCAAACCGGCCTAATTTTTGGACAGAACCAATGTATTAGGACAGAAAACTAAACTCCTCAATCATCAGACAACACCAATACCCCACCCCCCCCCCCCCCGCCCCCCCCCCCGCCCCGCCGCACCCTTGCTGCCGCCAGCCCCCCCCGCATCCACACGCCGCCCCTC
>NW_017309909.1:33051-33644 GCF_000935625.1 Nanorana parkeri
TGAATTTATAGAGTTTATACCTGACAGGATCAGATAGGAGTGCAGTGTGTGGAACAGTTCCCACCCCTAGACAGCCGGGTGCCGCATTGGAATTCCTTCATCAGATAAGAGCTTGATCACATCATCCCAAACAATGGCCCCTCCCCCAGACAGCCTGCTGCCTATACTGAACACAGGGCCACATACATGCCACATACATGTCATGTCAGGGGAAACACGCAGTATTGTCACTCCACACATGAACTTGGGAGAATGGTTCCATGTAACCCCAAGAGGTCTGAGGGGGGTCTCCATAGTCCTGGGTCCGTAGTCAGTAGGAAGGAGTCTCCTCCAGCAGCCCCAGTGACGGTTCAGTCCGTCACATGTAGTTCGCCAGCTGTTGGAGGGCAATGGCTGAGAGCACGTGTAGAGGGGGGTGGGATTGGTTACATGACTATTGTAACTCCCTCCTCATTGGCCTTCCACTACACAGGCTCCTCCCCCCTTCAGTCTATCATGAATGCAGCTGCTAGACTCATCCACCTGACCAACCGCTCAGTGTCTGCAACCCCCCTCTGCCGATCCCTGCACTGGCTTCCATCCCCCGCCCCCCT
>NW_017309909.1:33846-35590 GCF_000935625.1 Nanorana parkeri
CTCGCCCAGAGGATAAAATTCAAAATATTAACAACCACTTACAAAGCTCCACAACTCCGCCCCCGGCTATATCTCCAACCTTGTCTCAAAATATCACCCTAACCGCCCCCTCCGCTCTTCCCAAGAACTCCTGCGTTCCAGCTCCCTCATCAACTTCTCCCATGCTCGCCTCCAGGACTTCACTAGAGTCTCTCCCATCCTATGGAACTCTCTACCCCAACCTGTCCGTCTATCTCCCACCTTGACTGCCTCTAGGCGTTCCCGAAAGACTCATCTCTTCAGGGAAGCCGATCCCACCTCAACCTAACCGCTGAACCATTCATCCCCCACACAGCTCCCTCCTCATGTATCACTGGCCCCTCCCTTATAGATTGTAAGCCCTCAGGGGCGGGGCCCTCCTTACCATCTTATCTTGAATTGTATTGTGATTGTAATGTCTTCCTTATATTGTACAGCGCTGCGCACACTGTTGGCGCCATATAAATCCTGTATAATAATAACAGGAAACAAACTACATTGTGCAATAATATTTCTTTTCTCTTGTTCCAGCTTTCACCACTACTATTGGTGCCACTCCCACTACTACTGGTGCCACTCCCACTACTACTGGTGCCACTCCCACTACTACTGGTGCCACTCCCACTACTATTGGTGCCACTCCCACTACTATTGGTGCCACTCCCACTACTATTGGTGCCACTACCACTACTATTGGTGCCACTACCACTACTACTGGTGCCACTCCCACTACTACTGGTGCCACTCCCACTACTGCCACCACTGCTACAACCTCAATTGCATCCCCAAAGTCCACTACACCTGCTGGAAGTTCCCCCTCCACCACCGAGTCTACCGCATCAACTACCATCACCAGCAATGTACCCGGCACACCAGGCACTGCTACAACCACGGGTCCGGCAGACGTGAGCCCCGGCACTCACAATACAACCGGCTCAGACATTACAGGAGCCACAAGTGGGCCAAATGTAACGGGACCAACCGAAAACACCACGGAGCCGGCGACCAGCCCCTCCACCACGGCACGCGGTGAGTATCAGCCTGCAGCCGGTAGTGAGGGGGAGTGGGAGGACTTCCTCCAGGTAGAGGGAAGTAGATGCCCCTATTAGGGTTTATTAAAGGGCGACTCCGAAGTATATGCCCCTATTAGGGTTTATTAAAGGGCGACTCCGCCAATTCTCAGCATCTTTGGCTGGTCAGCCGGACAGATTGTAGGAAGCGGCGGTCAGTCATTGGCAGCACACCGAGCGCTTCACTCCTCCCACTAGGAGGAGTTCCCTGCGCTCCCTGCAAAGTCCCACAAATACTTGTTGATCCTGCCAGTGAAGTGCACCATTAATGCAGCTTCCTGTGATGGGGTGGCAACAACGCTGCACTGCTCCTGAACTCCGAGCAGAGTTGTCACCCCTCATGTAGGCTGTGCCCGCTTCTACTACAATGGGAGGAGGAGATGCTGCGGGGGGCGTGGCTGTCAGAATTCACAAGTCAACACCTGGCCACACCTAGCCCCGCCTTCTGCTTTCTAGATTGTCAGCTGCTGTTGCTGAATCCCTCCCACTATGAGCTGCAGTGCCCGGGAGGGGGGGGGCATGTGACACACAAATGACGGAGGATTTGGCTCAGTCAGGGGAGGGAAAGGAAGACTTGCGTGTCAGATTGTAACTGGATTTGGAGCAGCAGCCTCTCGTGGTTCTGTAAAACATAACTAAAAATGACATGTATGATG
>NW_017309909.1:35821-39406 GCF_000935625.1 Nanorana parkeri
TGGTGCCACTCCCACTACTACTGGTGCCACTCCCACTACTACTGGTGCCACTCCCACTACTACTGGTGCCACTCCCACTACTATTGGTGCCACTCCCACTACTATTGGTGCCACTCCCACTACTATTGGTGCCACTACCACTACTATTGGTGCCACTACCACTACTACTGGTGCCACTCCCACTACTACTGGTGCCACTCCCACTACTGCCACCACTGCTACAACCTCAATTGCATCCCCAAAGTCCACTACACCTGCTGGAAGTTCCCCCTCCACCACCGAGTCTACCGCATCAACTACCATCACCAGCAATGTACCCGGCACACCAGGCACTGCTACAACCACGGGTCCGGCAGACGTGAGCCCCGGCACTCACAATACAACCGGCTCAGACATTACAGGAGCCACAAGTGGGCCAAATGTAACGGGACCAACCGAAAACACCACGGAGCCGGCGACCAGCCCCTCCACCACGGCACGCGGTGAGTATCAGCCTGCAGCCGGTAGTGAGGGGGAGTGGGAGGACTTCCTCCAGGTAGAGGGAAGTAGATGCCCCTATTAGGGTTTATTAAAGGGCGACTCCGCCAATTCTCAGCATCTTTGGCTGGTCAGCCGGACAGATTGTAGGAAGCGGCGGTCAGTCATTGGCAGCACACCGAGCGCTTCACTCCTCCCACTAGGAGGAGTTCCCTGCGCTCCCTGCAAAGTCCCACAAATACTTGTTGATCCTGCCAGTGAAGTGCACCATTAATGCAGCTTCCTGTGATGGGGTGGCAACAACGCTGCACTGCTCCTGAACTCCGAGCAGAGTTGTCACCCCTCATGTAGGCTGTGCCCGCTTCTACTACAATGGGAGGAGGAGATGCTGCGGGGGGCGTGGCTGTCAGAATTCACAAGTCAACACCTGGCCACACCTAGCCCCGCCTTCTGCTTTCTAGATTGTCAGCTGCTGTTGCTGAATCCCTCCCACTATGAGCTGCAGTGCCCGGGAGGGGGGGGGCATGTGACACACAAATGACGGAGGATTTGGCTCAGTCAGGGGAGGGAAAGGAAGACTTGCGTGTCAGATTGTAACTGGATTTGGAGCAGCAGCCTCTCGTGGTTCTGTAAAACATAACTAAAAATGACATGTATGATGACTGATTTACAGTAAGACATTGTACGCTCCCCTCCCCCATCTCCCCACAAAACAGATTCCGTTTGGATTTTAAGGGTCCCGGATTGTGTTTTTGGGGTGTTTTGTAGAGCAGAGGCGGGGCTTCCCTCGTTATATAATGTGCAGATATATTATGAAGGACACAAAGTAACAAATAATGATGATGATGACGACAGTGGTGATGATGATGGTGGTGGGGATGATGGTGGGGATGACGATGATAATAATGATGATGAAGATGATGATGGTGATGATGAAGATGGGGATGGTATTGATGATGATGATGATAATGATGATGATGATGATAATGATGACGATGATAATGATAATGGTGATAATGATGACGATGATAATGATAATGGTGATGATGATGACGATGATGGTGAAGATGATGATAATAATGATGATGGTGATGATGACGACGGTGGTGATGATGATGGTGGTGGTGGGGATGATGGTGGGGATGACGATGATAATAATGATGATGGTGATGATGATGGTGATGATGAAGATGGTGATGGTATTGATGATGATGATGATGATGATGATGATGATAATGATGACGATGATAATGATAATGGTGATGATGACGACGGTGGTGATGGTGGTGGGGATGATGGTGGGGATGACGATGATAATAATGGTGATGATGAAGATGGTGATGGTATTGATGATGATGATGATGACGATGATAATGGTGATGATGATGACGATGATGGTGAAGATGATGATGACGATGATAATAATAATGATAATACTGATGATGACGATGGTGGTGGTGGGGATGATGATGGTGGTGGTGGGGATGATGATGGTGGTGGTGGGGATGATGATGGTGGTGGTGGTGATGAAGATGATGATAATAATGATGATGATGAAGATGATGATGATAATGATAATAATAATGAAGATGATGATGGTGGTGATGATGATGATGATAATGATAATAATGATGATGGTGGTGATAACATTATGATGTAATAGGTGTCTCTTCGGTTCCCGCGTCACTGGGGATCCTCGCGGTGTCTGTGGGGCAGTTACAATGTTTGTTGGTTTCCATCATTTCCTCTCTTCTCTCCGCACGCAGCACCCTGGACCTGCTCATCCTCCCTTTGCGGGACCGCGCGGTGTCTCCAGCTCTCCAATGACTACGTCTGCCTCTGTCCGCTGCGATTTGCTTTTAATAATTCGGATTTGGCCTGCCGTCCAGGTAAGAACCCGGAATTTTGGAATGATAATGATGACGATGATAATGATAATGGTGATAATGATGACGATGATAATGATAATGGTGATGATGATGACGATGATGGTGAAGATGATGATAATAATGATGATGGTGATGATGACGACGGTGGTGATGATGATGGTGGTGGTGGGGATGATGGTGGGGATGACGATGATAATAATGATGATGGTGATGATGATGGTGATGATGAAGATGGTGATGGTATTGATGATGATGATGATGATGACGATGATGGTGAAGATGATGATGACGATGATAATAATAATGATAATACTGATGATGACGATGGTGGTGGTGGGGATGATGATGGTGGTGGTGGGGATGATGATGGTGGTGGTGGTGATGATGATGGTGGTGGTGGTGATGAAGATGATGATAATAATGATGATGATGGTGATGATGAAGATGGTGATGGTATTGATGATGATGATGATGATGATGATGATGATAATGATGACGATGATAATGATAATGGTGATGATGACGACGGTGGTGATGGTGGTGGGGATGATGGTGGGGATGACGATGATAATAATGGTGATGATGAAGATGGTGATGGTATTGATGATGATGATGATGACGATGATAATGGTGATGATGATGACGATGATGGTGAAGATGATGATGACGATGATAATAATAATGATAATACTGATGATGACGATGGTGGTGGTGGGGATGATGATGGTGGTGGTGGGGATGATGATGGTGGTGGTGGGGATGATGATGGTGGTGGTGGTGATGAAGATGATGATAATAATGATGATGATGAAGATGATGATGATAATGATAATAATAATGAAGATGATGATGGTGGTGATGATGATGATGATAATGATAATAATGATGATGGTGGTGATAACATTATGATGTAATAGGTGTCTCTTCGGTTCCCGCGTCACTGGGGATCCTCGCGGTGTCTGTGGGGCAGTTACAATGTTTGTTGGTTTCCATCATTTCCTCTCTTCTCTCCGCACGCAGCACCCTGGACCTGCTCATCCTCCCTTTGCGGGACCGCGCGGTGTCTCCAGCTCTCCAATGACTACGTCTGCCTCTGTCCGCTGCGATTTGCTTTTAATAATTCGGATTTGGCCTGCCGTCCAGGTAAGAACCCGGAATTTTGGGCTATTCTCATTGAGCTGCATTTTACTGGCTGATATGATATTACAGTACGGGGGGG